>NW_007726139.1:1082674-1137878 GCF_000696425.1 Galeopterus variegatus | reverse complement strand
AAAAAAAAAAAAAAAAACTAGAAATCAACAAAAGGAACACTAAAAACCAGAAATACATGGAAATTAAACAACATGCTCCTAAACAATGAATGAGTCAAAGAAGAAATCAAAAAGGAAATTAAAACATTCCTGGATACAAATGAAAATGAAAAGACAACATACTGGAACCCATGGGATATACCAAAAGTAGTTCTAAGAGGGAAGATTATAGCAATAAAGGCCTACATTAAAAAAGAAGAAAGACTTCAGATAAACAACTTAACATTACACCTCAAGGAACTAGAAAAAGGAATTAGATGGTTTTTTTTTAAAAAAAACACAAAAGATTGATGAAACAAAGATTTGGTTTTTCAAAAAGATTAAAAAATTGATAAACTTTTAGCTAGACTAATGAAGAAAAAAGAGAACACTCAAATAAATAAAATCAGAAATGGAAAAGGACAACTGATATCACAGAAATATAAAAGATCATGAGACTACTATGAACAACTATGTATAAATAAACTGGAAAAACCTATAAGAAAAGGATAAATTGCTGGACACATACAACTTACCAAGGTTGAATCATGAAGACATAGAAAACCTAAATAGAGCAATAACAAATAATGAATTTGAAGCAGTAATAAAAAGTCTCCCAACAAAGAAAACCACAAAACCAGATGGCTTCACTGGCAAATTCTACCAAATATTTAAAGACTAATACAGGGGCTGGCCCAGCGCCACTTGGGAGCATGGCGGCGCTCCCGCCAAGGGTTCGGATCCCACATACAGACCGGTTCCCGCTCACTGGCTGAGCGAGGTGCGGCCGCAACACCGAGGGTTGCGATCTGTTGCCGGACACGAAAAAAGACAAAAAGGAAAAAAAAATAAAAAAAATAAAGACTAATACAAATTCTTCTCAACCTCCTCCAAAAACTTAAAGAGGAGGGAGTATTTTGAAACTCATTCTATAAGGCCAATGTTAACCTCATACCAAAACTCAAAAAAAGATGCAACAACAACAACAACAACAAAAGCAACAGACCAATATTCCTAATGAAAACAGATGTGAAGATCTTCAATAAAATACTAGCAAATAGAATTCAACAACACATTAAAAGGGTCATTCACCATGATTAAGTGGGATTTATCCCAGGGATGCAAGCATGGTTCAACATACACAAGTCAATAAATGTGATACATAACATCAACAGAATAGACAAAAACTGGAGGCTTTTCCTCTAAGATCTCGAACAAGACAAAGATGCCCACTTTCCACACTCTTATTCAACATAGTACCGGAAGTTCTAGCCAGCATGATAAGGCAAGAAAAAGAAATAAAGGGCATCCAAATTGGAAAGGAGAAAGTCTCATTATCACTATTTGCAGATGATATGATCATATACACAGAAAACCCTAAAGACTCCACCAAAAATTACTAGAACTGATAATGAATTTAGTACAGTTGCAAGATACAAAATCAACACACAAAAATCAATTGCCTTCCTAAATGCCAATCATGAAATAGCTGAAGAAGAAATCAAGAAAGTAACTCCATTCACAATAGCTACCAAAAAAAAAAAAAAAGAAAGAAAGAAAGAAAGAAAGAAAAGAAATGAAAAGAAATACAGAAATACCTAGGAGTAAATTTAACCAAGGATGTCATAGGCCTCTACAATAAAAACTATAAAACATGGGTGAAAAAAATTGAAGGGAACACAAATAAATTCAAAGATATCCCAATTTCTTGGGTTAGAAGAATTAACATTATCAAAATACCCATATTACCCAAAGCAATCTATACATTCAATGCAATTGCTATCAAAATACCAATGACATTCTTCACACACACACACAAAATCCTAAAATTTGTATGAAACCACAAAAGACCCTACATAGCTAAAGCAATCTTGAGCAAAAAGAACAAAGTTGGAAGTATAATACTTCCTGATTTCAAAATATACTATAAAGCTATAGTAATCAAAACAGCATGGTACTGGCAAAAAAAAAAAAAATAGACAAATAGACCATAGAACAGAATAGTGAGCTCTGAAACAAAACCACACAATTAACAGACAACTGATTTTTGAAAAAGTTGCCAAGCATATACAGTGCGGAAAGGACAGACTCTTCAATAAATGGTGCTGGAAAAACTGGATATCCACATGCAGAAGATTGAAACTAAACCCCTATCTCTCATAGTTCACAAAAATCAACTCAAAATGGTTTAAGACCTAAATTTCATACCTGAAACTATGAAACTACTAGAAGAAAACATATGGAAAACACTACATGAAATGGGAATAGGTAGTGCTTTTTTGAGCAAGACTACCAAGGCACAGGCAACTAAAACAAAAATACACAAATGGAACTACATCAAACTGAAAAGCTTCTCCATAGCAAGGGACACTATCAACAAAGTGAACAAACAACCTGCAGAATGAGGGGAAGTGTTTGCAAACTACAGATCAGACAAGGGGCTAATATCCAGAATATATAAGGAATGCAAACAGCTCAACAGCAAAAAAACAAATAACTTAATTTTAAAAATGGGCAAAGAACCTGAACAGACATTTCTCAAAAGAAGACATACAAATGGCCAACAAGCACATGAAAAAAAAAATGCTCAAAATTACTAATCATCAGGGAAATACAAATTAAAACTACAATGAGATATAATCTCACTCCAGTTAGAATGGCTATTTATCAACAAGACAGAAAATAACAAATGCTGGAAAAGATGTAGAGAAAAAGGAACCCTCCTACATTGTTGGTGGAAATGTAAAATGGTACAACCATTGTGGAAAACACTATGGAGTCTCTTCAGAGAACAAAAATAGATTTACCTCATGACCCAGCTATCCCACTACTGGGTTATACCCAAAGGAAAAGAAATCAATATATCAAAAAGACACCTGTATTCCCATGTTCATTGCAGTGCTACCCACAACAGCCAAGAGATAGAGTCAACCTAAATGTCCATCAATGGATGAATGGATACAAAAAAAAAAAGTAATATATATATATATACAATGGAATACTATTCAGCTTTAAAAAGAAGTGATATCCTATCATTTGCAGCAACATCAACAAAGTAGAAACAACCATGTTAAGTCAAGTAAGTCAGGCACAGAAAGACAAATATCACATGATCTCATTCATATGTGGAATCTAAAAAAAAAAAAGTGGTTCTCACAGAAATAGAGTGTAGAATAATTCTTACTGGAGGATGGGGAGAGAAGTAGTGGACTAACGGGTACAAAACTATGCTATCTACCCTAAGTAAATCATTTTGCAATATATGCATGTTTGAAACAACAGACTGTACCCCACAATGTGGACAAGTAAATGTTAAAATTTTTAAAAAATTACAAATAAGGGCCGGCCTGGTGGCGCACTGGATAGTGCGCCGCTTGGGAAGCGCAGCAGCGCTTCCGCCCGAGGGTTCGGATCCCACATATAGACCGGTTCCCGCTCACTGGCTGAGCGAGGCGTGGGAGCAACACCGAGGGTTGCAATCCCGTTGCCGGTCCCCAGTCCGGTACGGGGACAACACTGAGGGTTGCGATCCATTGCCAGACACGGAAAAAAAAAAAAAAAAAAAAAAAAAAAAAAAAAAAAAAAAAAAATTACAAATAAAACTACCGTATGATCCATAAATCCCACTACTGTGTATATGAGGTCTTCAAAAAGTTCATGGGATGATTCATATTATCTTTTAATTCCATTTTTCCATGAACTTTTTGAAGTACCCTCGTATATACAAAGGAAAGGACATCAGTATGTTGAAGGGATAGCTGCACTCCCATGTTTACTGCAGTGCTATTCCCAATAGTCAAGATATAGAATCAACCTAAGCGTTCATCAACAGATGACTGGATAAAGAAATTGTGCTATATATACACAGTGGGATACTATTCAACCATAAAAAAAAACAATAAAATCTTCTTATTTGCAGCAACATGGATGAGCTGGGAGGACACTATGTTGAGTCAAATAAGCAGGTATAGAAAGAAATACCACATGTTCTCATATGGAAGCTTTAAATGTTGGTCTTATCGAAGTAGAGAGTAGAATAGTGTTTACTAAAGGCTGGGAAGGAGAGGAGGAGGGAGGAGATTGTGAGAGGTTGGTCAATGAATACAAAATTACAGCTAGATAGGAGGAACAAGTTCTAGCATTCTATAGAACTGTAGGATGACTGTAGTTAATAACAACTTATGGTATAATTTAAAATAGCTAGAAGAGAGGACTCTGAATGATCCCAACACAAAGAAATGACAAATATTTGAGGTGATGCATATGCTAATTACCCTGATTTGATCATTACACAAAGTATAAATGTACTGAAGCATCACACCTTAACCTATAAATAGGTACAATTATTATGCGTCAATTGAAATAATAATAATAAACAGATTTTTAGATATTTCATTTGAAATCTTTATCTTAATCTAGAAATTCATTTGAAATTTTTTATCTACTACAGCTATTTTTAAAATATATCTTGGTATCCACCGCCAGACCTGGAGCTCCCTGAGCTTCAGTAATATATGTCTAGTGACTAGCGCAGGATTTTTAAAATGAATTCTGTGAACTCTCCAATATAGGTTTGGTTGTTCTTTCTGTGTTTACTAATACCTGGATTTACAAGTGTAGAGTTGGCATTGGTTTTTTTTTTCTTTTTTCCTAGATATCAAAGTTAAGTTGTTATTAGTCTAAAATAATCTGGTTTAGCTATAGCACTTTTTTTGTAAGCATCGTGGTAACCATAACACAAAAACTTCTAAGAGACATACTAAAAATGAATAATGTGAGAATTCAAATCACATGCAAGTAGATAATACCATCTCGCAAAAAGCTTACAGTTGACTCGGAAAGGCAGGCATGTAAACAGGCAATTAGAATACACAGAAGTAAAGATTGTAATGGGTTTTAATACATCTAACAACATGATTGTGGGAAAATTTTTACTTTATTTTCCAAACTTCCTGTAGTACTGCTAAATTAGTAATGTATTATTAATTTACTATTTTAAAAATCACCTTTGAGAAAAACCTTCAGCTGTCTATCTTTTACAGTAATTAGTTCAAGGTGAATAGAGCTTAAGACCAGGATAGAAATTGAAATATTTGCATTTTCTCTCATTCGACTGCATGCTAGGTACTGAGGATATAAGGATAAAACAGATATGGTCCCTATCTTTGAGAGTATTTAAATGTACAAGGAGAAAAGATCTTTCAAATATGTAACTATATCATGTTATAATCACAATTGTTAGTATTAAAGCCATACCCTTGACCACCAACAATAACAATACTGAGACTAGAAAGGACGTTAATGACCCTATTAATTAAGTTAGACTTAATTCCATAAGAAATGCAAAATAGTCAAAGTTTTCTGATGCAAAATAATCATTGCAAAATAACCAAAGTTACTAAAAGGAACATTGGGAGGCGAGAGAAATGAAAAGACCAATTAGGAGCATAATGTAATAGCTTACTAAAGCTTCAAATCAAGAAAATGAAAGTGAGTGAAGAAGAGAAATTCAAGAAGCATCTCAGGGGAGAACTGCAGAATTTAATGACCATGAAGGAAAGAAAGGAGTCCAAGATTTATACTTTGGTGACCAAAAGGATAGTAAATCAATTAACCAAGAAAGGGTACACAGGTACAAAGAAAAAAAAATGATAAATTTGATTGGGACAAGATAAATTTAAAGTGTCAGCCGTACATCCCAATGAATATATTCAATAGGTGATTATGGAATGACATCAGCAAAATGGCAGAATAGAGAGCATAAGCCTTTGTCCTCCCACAGACACACCAATTTAGCAGTAATATATGGACCAAAATACCTTTATGAGAGTTTCAGAATCCAGTTAAGAAATTGCAGTACCCACGACAAACACAAAACCATACTTATTGACAATTAATTGGAAAGAAATCAAAACTGTAATGAAAGAAGAGAAGCAGGATCTCAAATGGATATTCACACTTTCATGTTCATTTCAACATCATTCACAACAGCCAAGATTAGGTTGGAAAAAAACTAAACGTACATTGATAGATAAATGGATAAAGAAAATGTGGCATATATGTACAAGGGAATATTATTCTGCCTTATAAAAGAAGAAAATTTTGCCAAATGTGACATGGATGAAACTTGAGTACCTTATGCTACGAAATAAGTCAGTAACAGAAAGACAAATACATCATTATTTCACTTATATGAGGTTTCTAGAACAATAAAACTCATAGAAGGAGAGAGAAGAATGGTGGTTGACAGCAGTTGATGAGGGAAAAATGAAGAGTTGTCAAGAGGCATAAAGTTTCAGTTATGCAAAATGAGTAAGTTCTAGAGATCTTCTCTACAGCATAGTGTCTATAGTTAATAATAGTGCATTGTGCACTTATAAAATTTGTTAATGGCATAAATCTCAGGGTTAAGTGTACTTAGCACAAAAGCAAACAAACACAAAGCAAAGTACATAGGGAAACTATTGGAGGTGATGGTTACTACCTTGATTGTGGTGATGGTTTAACAGGCATATACATTTCTCCAAACTCATCAAATTGTATACAGTAAATACATGTAGTTTTTTGTATATCAGTTATAACTCAATAAAGTTGTTTACAGTTGTTTAAAAACTAGGCAGTTGTAACCACAGCCTGTGGACAAAATTACATTGAAAACTTTCTTCTTATATTTTCATTCATCAGTTGAAAGTCTACATTTTTGCAGAATCCCTTCCATTTTATCTTGAAAGTTGGTACAATTAATCGTTTAAAAATAAGTCATTTTGAAATAATGAAAATTCACTGTGTTGATGCATTATATTCTTAATTAGCAAAACTTTTAAAAATCCACATTTAGGATGGCCAGTTAGCTCAGTTGGTTAGAGTGTGGTGCTGATAATACCAAAGTCCAGGGTTGCTGTACTGGCCAGTCACCTTAAAAAAAAAATCAAAAATTTAAATTTCAAATTTAAAAATAGAAACCAATGTTTGATCATTTAAAAATAATCTACACATATTTTCCCAGCTATATATGAAGTTTAAACAACAACAACAACAAAAATAGCTCAATTAGGAAAGAGAGAGATTGAGTCTTAGTCCATGTGCAATGATGGTCATTTTTCACTTGAGATTTCCAAAAAGTCTAAGTAACAGAAACAACTTTAACATTTTCAAATGCCTTCTGTATATGTCAAGGAAATAAAAATGCCAAATGATCCATCAGAAATCCCTATATGTCATGCACAATTAGTGGTAAGAATAGCCTCATTAGGAGCTGTTGATTTGGGACTCCAACTCTGCTGCTGGAGATTTTTTTTTTTTTCCCTGACTGAAGGGTTCTTTTCTGGCACCCCTGAGTCAACCTGATTTAATACATTATTTCCAAAACCAACATAAAGCACAATTTCTAAAAAGACTACTTAGAGAAAGCATTTTGAGGAGGAATGAAGAAATGAGGAAAACAGAACCATAAGCCATGGAGCATTTAAGAATCAAATCTATATGTTCTCAGAAATTGTACACACCATTGAGAGATTCTTTCTTTCTTCCCTTACATATTCACCTAAAACAGACCAATTACTATAATAATGTCATTTAAGTATCTATAATTCATGGTGCTGAATTAAATCATGCTGCTGAACATTAAAACAATATTCAGAAAAAAGTACATGTGGAAAGCAATTACTTCAGATGGCATTTTTTTTTTTTTTTCTTTTTTCCATGTCTGGCAACGGATCGCAACCCTCAGTGTCGCCCCCGTACCGGACCGGGACCGGCAACGGGATCGCAACCCTCGGTGTTGCTCCCGCGCCTCGCTCAGCCAGTGAGCGGGAACCGGTCTGTATGTGGGATCCGAACCCTCGGCGGGAGCACCACCGCACTTCCCAAGCGGCGCACTAGCACAGTGCACCACCGGGCCGGCCCTCAGATGGCATTTTAAAAGCCTTTAAACTCATTGAATAAATTGGAATAAATATGAAATAGTTAAAAAGCCAAGTATGTAATAAATTAAGTCCTGTAGTTATAAGCTTTGAATGAATATTTATGCTTTGGGTATTTATGTTTTGAGTATAAACACTATGATTTGAGTATTATCAAAAGTAAAGAGGTAGGAACTTAAGCTGTCTCAGTAGCAGAATATTTAGAGTACAGGAAAGGCATCCCAAGCCCTTCAAATAAGCCAGAAAAATAAACAAATAAATAAATAGTCAAGAGAATTCTGAGGAAAGATTTTGAAATAGGGAGTGAAAATCTTTCTCCAGCTATTTCCACTGGAAACTCCTAAGGAAATTCATGATGTGAACCGAAAAGATTGTAGCAGTAGCAGTAGTAGTACTTGTGACTCTTTTATCTAAGTGTGTGCATAATTTAATAAAAATGAAAATGAACAGCTATGAGCTATAGACCACGGTGAATTTTTGAGTAGAATATTAACATGCTTGTCCTAAGTGTGTTAAGACTTTCTGTTGGTACTGCAACAGGAATGACTAAAGAAGGGGGAGAGGAAAATCAGTCAGAACTCAATTTCCCTGCGCTAAAGGGAATACAATGATGGTCTGAACCAAATTAGTGTCAGTGGGACCAGAAGAAAAGGGGACAATTTAGAAGACAGTTCGGAAGTAGAATCACAAAGACTTGAAGATTAATTTCATACAAATATGCAGACGGGGATGTTTAGGACAATTTCAAGGTTTTTAACCTGAGTTACTCGGTGAAGCTGCACTCTGGAAGTAAATAAGTTCAGTGTGTAACAAGTTGATTTTGCCCTTCTCTCTACTGGGTAGTTTTTTGTATTGATTAAAAAAAAATACATATTTTAATTTTTATTATGATTATATATAAAATGTTTTATGCATGTGGTATATACTCATATATATTTATTTATTTTTGGAAAGACACTGATCCCTTGTTGGGGATCAGATACTGAAAGTATCTCCCAGTGGCTTTTCTTTTTGCTTTCTTTGTGGTGATTTTTTTTCATTTCATTTAATCTTCAAATTTATTTGGCCTTCTTGATCTGAGCATTATAATGTCTTTCAACAATTCTGGGAGATTCGTTTTGAATACTGTCTTTTTCCTATTTGTTCCATAATCTCCTTCCAGAACTCTGATTAAAAGTACTTTAGACCTTCTCCCTCCATTCTCCTCAACTATTAACTTCTCTATCATATTTGTCTCTCTGGACTGTGATTTGCATAATTTTTTCAGAAAGTTCTTCACCAGTTTTCTCTTCTGCTGTGTCCAGCTGTTTAGTCTTCTCATTGAGTTTTTAATTATTAGATTGCTAATTTCTAGAAGCTCTATTTAGTTATTTTTAAAATATCCTTGTTACCTATGTTTTTAAGGCTTTATTTCTTTAATCATATTAAATACGGTTGTATGGTCTGTCTGATAGTTCCAATGTTTACAGTTTTGAGGTCTACTTTTGGGATCTATTGCTTTGGTTGATTCTTACTTATGATGCCTTGTTTCCTTGGGTGTTTTTGATTTTTGACTACAAGTGTTCATCTTTCCTGGAATTCTATTTGTAGAATGTAGTCGAGGCCTAGTGAAGTTAGATTTCTTCATCTGTTTTTATTTGTTTCTGCCAGTCACTTTGGCACACTATTAGCCAAAAATATCCTAGGCTAAATTCTCCAGTTGATGTTTTTTCCCAGACCAATTGAGGGTCAAATTTGCTTATGTATTTTCAAGAAAGCATTTACTTTTGTTTTGTTTTCATTTACCTACCATTAGTGTTAATACAGGTAAGTTTCCTTTGTTTCTGTCTTTGTTTCACTCTTACACATCTCAGCATTGTGTAGAAGTCTGAGTTTTAATTAATACTCTCCATGTCCCAAGAAGCTGTAAAAATGGAAACCCAGTATTTCAGGATTCAGTAGAAGTCCTCAGAACAAAATTTAGATTTGGATGCTTATCTTTTATGGCTCCTGGTTTACTTTATTTTCAGGAATGCCTTTTTTTGCCAACTCATCAATGCATTAAAAAATTATAGAGATGTTTTATTCCATCCAGGATTTTTAAAAATCTGTTCAAAGAGTAATCTCCAAAAATATACATCTATATGTCCATCATCCTTTAGTGGTCAACTCAACTTCCTTGCTTACCACATTGTGGTATAAATTTTTTTTTTTTTTACACACTGCTTTATTGCTTATGGATCTCTGATTAGAGTCTATAGTTCCTGCTGTAGTTTACTGTGCTTCTTTTCTACAATAAAAGGCTAAACTGATTTAGTTAATATACATATAGCTAAACTGGGCCTACATGATTAGTCTTGTTTTACATGTGTACAGGGACATCATTTCAGTCTTCTGGAAAATAAATACAATAAATGGCTTCTAACAAACCAAAGGTTGCTATATTTAGTGTGGAACAAAAGGACCTTCAGGGAGCTCTGAAGTATACAATACTTTATTTCCTGTGTCAATATTTCTTCAGATACTGATGGAAGTTGATTAGAAGGCTGATAAAGCAATATTGTATATTAGAAGCAATTTTAAAACTAAGGTTCTGCATATAGTTATCATAAAAAAGTTTATTTAAAATCAGAAGCATTGATTTAATCATAATAACGGATGCTTAACAGTAAATATATATATATATGTTCAAAGGTATGTGTGAATTTCTGATAACTAAAGAAACTTATTGTCAATAAACTTATTGTTGATTTCTGTAATTAAAGAAACATTAAAAATTAACAGAAATAAGCAGTTGGGAGGAAATTAAAATCAGAAATAGGGAAAGTGAAAGGAGAAGTACGATGTGGTTCTTCATGTCACCAAACGCAGCAGTAATTCACCATGAGTGTGACAATAACTCTATAAACATGGGTATAGAGAAGCTTTATCTTTTGAGCAGAGTAAGAATGGATGACTTTCCCAGATATGGAGTATTATAGTAAAGAATTACTTTAAACATCACTAACAAAAGGCCCTATATTCAGGTTGAATCACTGGCAAATTCAAAAAATCAAAATCAAAAGCAAAACAATAATTTGCATATCTAGCCAAAAATTTCATGTCAGAAAAATGGTTTGTTCTTAACGTGGCTAGCTAATAGATACGCCTCATCACTCTTATATTTGAGGATGAACAAAATAGTAGTGAGGAACTAGGAAATAACCTTTAAACTCTTAGAAACATGAACAGCTCTGATCAACTGCCTAAGAAGTAAGAGAATACACTTTTGTTGAATAGCTCAGACTATACAAAAGAAAACTTATTACATTATGCATTAAAAGTATTGTTAGAATGATACAAGTTAGTAAATTTATGGGTGTCAAAGAAATGAAGCAGAAATACAATTGAAAGACAAACTCTCTACTCAATAGATTAGAGAGACTGATGGATTCGGTATGCTCCAATTTTTCTACTTTCTGAACATAATTAGATACTGTTATTTTGCTCAACATACATATCCACACAAATATGAATGGGCATTTTAGTGCCACTGAGCTTCATCTTTGGCACAAACTTTGGACTGGGCCTGATAGAGTTTGGATGTGTTGTCCCCACCAAAGCTCATGTGGAAATCTGATCCCCAATGTGGCCATGCTGGAAGCTGAGTCATGGGGGGAGATCCCTCATGAATGGATTAATGCTCCGGGGCTGGGGGCAAAGGGGAGGGCCCAAGTGAGTTCTTGTTCTATTAGTTCTCGGAAGAGCTGGTTGTTTAAAAGACCCTGGCACCTCCCCTCTCTCGCTCTTGCTTCTTTTCACCATGTGATCTCCTTGTACCTGCTGGCTGCCACTTTCCACCATGAGTAGAATCAGCCTGAGGCCCACAGCTGTCCCAGAATCCTGAGCCAAATAAACCTCATTTCTTTATAAATTACCCAGTCTCAGGTGTTCTGTAATAGCAACACAAAACTAATATAGGGCCATGGCTTTTTTTCCCCCCAAATCAATTTTTCTCCCTTAGTTAATCATAAGAAAAAAGAAAATGTAGAGCTACTCAGAAGCTTCAGTAATGAAGGAAATTGTTTTGGTGTAATCCAAAGAGGAAAAAAGCCAGGAAAATTGGAAAGCTTGGGCCATTTTAGACCACACCCAGTCTGCTGCACGTAGGCTGTGTGACTCCTGTTTGGCAACTTCCAGAACAGCTACATGTACCATGCAGGTTCAGCATTTAAGTCTTAAATTTGTGTGGCTTGAGCTGGCTGCCACCAGCTGACTATCTTATTTCATGCAATTTAAATCAGCCGCAATGTTAAGCATACTTCTAACTAAATCATACTGAGTGTAAAACTGCCAGGCAAGCAAATGGCAGTAAAAAAGGACTCCTGTCTTTAATGATGTAAGAACTAGTTACTGACTCAACTCAAAGAAAAAACTGGATTTGTTATAATTCTTCACTTGATTAAAGAGAAGATGAGTAATCCTAAGAATTCAGCAAACACCACAGCAAATCAGATGTGCTTCATGATTTAGAAAGAGGAAAATAATCAAGATATTTAAAACACTTGGTAAGCTAAGGAGATCATCTTTCATCATAGGTACAAATCAGATTCTACCTCTCACACAGGTTCAAAGGATTTGGGTACTGCTGAATTCCTTACCTACTAATATCTGTGTTCATTGGGAATAAAATTATTAAAAATATAGCACTTTATGGTATAAAATGTTTTCTAAAAGCATTGTAATTTCTGTTACAGAACAATATATCTTAATTTTGTCTTATGGGAAAAGAGAGATTGTTTGTGATTTCAGTTTTTCACTCTTAGTTTTCTGCTGTCCTAAACTACAAAAGTTTTCTGCTCTACTGCTTTTGAGAGAAAAATATGAGGCTTTTGGTCTATGTAAAAGCAAAAGATTAGTATTTTGAGCATATACTATAATAACACAGGTCAGTCTACAATACATTTATGTACTTCAGATTACCTTTGAGGTAATTTGTTGCTTTAATTTGGTCTACCTGAATTTTTAATGCAAAAAGAAACAGTCATAAATTAAAGTATCAAGAGAAGACATATATATACTTAAAATGGAAACGGAGCACTACCTCCTACTCCTACTCCGTAAAAACCCAGATCTTATTTTATCATTTGATCTTTAGAAATGAAGGTCTAATAAGTATATGATAACATATTCTATGGTAATATATTGATTTCTTTTATTCATTTTCAAAAGCAAGGCTCTGATGTTTCTAATTTTTTCCCTCCCCTCACATATAATCAGCTTGCTACTTTCCAAATGATATTTCATTTCTGGGCTTTGTTGCAATGCTAATAATCTTATTCATTTCCTTGTTACCAAGATTCAGTAATTTACTTTGAGCCATAGCAATGTTTTAGTTATTGCATTAAAACTTAAAATTAAATGAAACTTGTCTGGCTAGTTGGCTCAGTTGGTTAGAGCGTGGTGGTGGGTAGAACACTAAAGTCAAGGGTCTGGATCCCCATATCGTCCAGCCATCAAAAAAATTTTTTAAAATTAAATGAAATGGTCTATTAAGCTTGTAACGGAGTATCATTATTTACGGATGTGCCACATATTGGTGTTCTTTGTTTTCTATCTTTTATTCAGTCTAATCTATTTGATAGTATTCTAAATGAAGTCAAATTTGAATGTTCACAAATAAAATTTCTGCAAATTACCTTTCTATTATGTCTCGGTATTTGCAATGCCAAAGTAGAAGACAACAATCATTTTTCAGAAAGTATTTTCATGTTATTGAATAGACTTTCCAAAATGTTTTACAGACCTTTCTGAAAGAGCATTTCCATATGCCATAAAAACTGAAAGTTAGAATATTTCACATGGAAAAAAAGCATTATATATCTGAAATGAGCTTCTTTATCAGAATCCCTAGATCAAAAATTATATTCCTTGGTATGACAACCAAAACTGAATCTAATGGCTGGAACCTTAACAATAACTGTTTTTTCAACCACGTTTGAGGGAAATACTTTTTTATGTCTATTGTTCATGTAGATATATTTTATTAATTTTATTAAACATTTACTCTTTCAAGCTATTCTTAAAAATTTATTCAAATTTTATCTTATTTGTGATTTCAGTTTGGAGGATGAATGGCATTTCATATACAGCTAATTTGCTAATATGAGTTTTCATAACTCCTTGTAACTCCAATTTAAAAAACAAATACACCTAGAATTTATTTTTTTAAAGTAGCTTTTCAAGATTAACTTCAAAATTTGTAGTAAATGCATGCATGTGCTCTATCTCTTATTTCCTATCAAACATTACATCGAGGCAAGTGACAAATGAGAAAAATGTAATTTTTACTAGATTCCATGCTATTCCTCGCCTACCACATCCAGTTCATCATCAAGTCTTAATATTTCTTAGATCTGCCCGTTTTCTTTTCTCTCTTACTCCTACCATAATTTCATTTTTTTCTCACCTAGGCTAGTCTGCCTACCTCCTTTCTCCACCAACTCAGGTATATTTTAGGTACATCAACTACAATGCTAATAAGATAAAGTTACTTCAATGTGGACAGCACTTCAGTAGATTTGCATCATCTACCGGATAAAGTTCAAACTCCATAGTATGACATAAAAGGCTATTGGTAATCTTACTACTTTCTTTTTCTCTGTTTAAATTTCTATCACAGCCTGCTTTCTATTCAACAAATATTTACTAAATATTGTCCGGTATCTGGCAGAATACAGTTTAGTAAATCCTATGGATTATGTGTTCATATACTTTGTCCATTTTTCATTGATTTTTTAAAATTCATAAATGTGCATTAAATTACACTAAATGCTTTTTTCTTCATCTATTGAAAGAACACTTACCAGCATTAATACATTTTTACATAATAAATTCTTTAAAATTTTAAGTTGTCATCAATTTAAGATAAATCAAATTTTTTGTGACACCACTAAATGTAAAATTGTGTTTTTCAGTGGTACTATGGACTCACAGCAACTTCAATAGGAAAAGCCAGCGTAAGGGAGAGGTGGGAGACACAATCTTCTCTTCAAACTCCAGAGGCAGATCCAGATGATTTATTTTTCCCCCATATTTGTTTTTCATCATTTAATATCCATGTTGTCTTCATCCACCACCATCTTCAAATCATCAGTCTTTCTGTGGATCATGATCCCCCGGAAGAACTTTGTGAACCTTTGAGGATTATTGGGAAATGCCCCAATAGGAACTGATTAAGGCATAGGCTTCTTTGCAATTCTTAAGGAAAAGGGAATGTAGAGAGCAGAAGAGAAATTTAGGGGCTGAAGTTTGTGGCTTATTAAAATTTCAGGTGTTGAAGAAGAAAAAAATGTAAAGGAAGGAGAACTAACAAAATATAATAATACAGAGCTATGCATTAGCTGTGGCAGGGAGAACAAGCAAAATGAGATCTCAGGAAAGATCACTGGAATTGGCAGAGGCCTTGAAGGGCAGATTCTAGCATTTAGAAGAGGCAAAGCCACATTCTGTGGATCATCCACCACTCAGAGTGCCATCATCCTTTGGATCTCCAAAATGCATCAAGACCTTCTACTGATCATTTCAAGACTCTTTTGACCTGCCATCAACATCAGCCATGCACTAGCAAAATCGGTCTGTGCCTTCTCTAGGCAAAACTCTGCTAAATCTTAGGGATACAAGAATAGAGGAGTGATACACAACACTTATAGCATAATGCACAAGTGTCCAATGTGAAAGAGATAAACACATCTTCTAAACTCCACAGAATGTAGCTTTGCCTCCTCTGAATGCTAGAACCTGCCCTTCAAAGCCTCTGCCAATTCCAGTGATCTTTCCTGAGATATCACTTTGCTTGTTCTCCCTGCCACATCTAATGCAGAGCTCTGAAATTATTATATTTTCTTAGTTCTTCTCCCTTTACAATATTTTCCTTCTTTGACACCCAAAATTTTAATAAACCTTAAACTTCAGCCTCTAAACTTCTGTTCTCCTCTCCACATCCTCACTTTTCCTTAAGAATTACATGGAAGCCTATACCTGGCATCAGTTTCTATTTGGGCATTTCCCAAAAAGTAATTCTCAAAGGTTCACAAAGTTCTTCTAGGGGATCATGATGTTAATGTTAATAATGTTATCTGTTTCAGTACCTATTTTTTAATTTAAATAAAATTATTTTTAAAATATCCATCTAAAATGGAACATTTGGAGAGCCTGGGAATACAAACAGTAAGAATGACAGTGACCATCAGAAACCTGAGGGAGGTGCTCAAGGTGCAGTCACTATCAGTTTATTTATTTTTTTTATTTTTATTTTTTTATTATTTTTATTTTGTCAATATACAATGTAGTTGATTATTATGTCCCATCACCGAAACCTCCCTCCCTCCTCCCTCTCCCCCCTCCCACCCAAGTGTGTCCCCTTTTTTTTTTTATTTTGTCAATATACAATGTAGTTAGTTATTGTGTCCCATCACCAAAGCCTCCCTCCCTCCTCCCTCTCCCCCCTCCCACCCAAGTGTGTCCCCTCCATTTGCTTGTTGTAAAAACTTCAAAAAAAAAAAAATAATTGTGGTTGTTATATCTTCCTCTCCCCCCCCCCGGTTTTTTTGGGGTTTTTGTTGTTGTTGTTGTTGTTGTTTGGTTTTTTGTGTGTGTGGGTGTGTGAGAGTGTGTGTGTGTGTGTGTGTGTGTATGTATGTGTGTGAATTGATTCATTCACCTTTAGCTCCCTCCAATAAGTGAAAACATGTGGTATTTCTTTTTCTCTGCCTGACTCGTTTCACTTAATATTATTCTTTCAAGGTCCATCCATGTTGTTGCAAATGGCAGTATTTCATTCGTTTTTATAGCTGAGTAGTATTCCATTGTGTAGATATACCACATTTTCCGTATCCACTCATCCGATGATGGACATTTGGGCTGGTTCCAACTCTTGGCTATTGTGAAGAGTGCTGCAATGAACATTGGGGAACAGGTATACCTTCGACATGATGATTTAGTTTATAACAAAAGAGCACTGCTGGTCATTACGATGGTATTAATCATTACTTAGTTTTAAATCATCTTTTTTTGGTCACCTAATACCTAATTTATACCCATAATCAGTCAATGGCTGAAGAAAGGTATCACAAGAAAATGTTGAAATACATGTTAATGAGTTCAAATATGACAAAAATTTGAATTTACCTCAAATGATCTTCCTCAAACCCATTAGTTTAATTTGTCTGATCATAATCTTTTAAAAGTGCATCTGTATTTCTAGTACCTCAAAAAAAGATGTCAATAAAATAAACTACAATGACAATTATATCCAATTTGACTTTATTTTAACTGGGAATAAAAACCACTAACATTTACAAGGTGTTATTTGTGAAGATCATACTAATAAGTAGCAACCTTTTTTGTAATTTTTGAATAAAATGTAATTTTTCTGAAAACTTTTTGCCAAAGCACTTTGTTACATGCCATCAAAAAATTTGAAAATATATTTTTTTTAATTTCTGAGAGAGTTGGCAAGATAATATATTATTGTGAAATAGATCATTCATCCAAAAAGGGTGGGAAATAATGATCTATATCAGTGGTTCCCAAAGTGTATTCCTTAGAACAGTAGTTGCATGGAATTCTTTAATTTTAAGAATATTGCCTTAATTGTTTTAGGAAAAAAATGGTACAAGTTTTGTTTAAAAAGTATACCAAAAACTTCCAGGAAGAAACCTAAAAACCTACCAATATCCCATCCCTTGCAAATAACCATTGCCAACTTTTATTGGACATCTCTATGAATGTGTACAGTTTGCAAAAGAATATTTCGGATGGGTAGATATAATTTTTTTTAATTGAATAATCATTATTTTTAAATGAAAATTTTAAAAAATAAATGGAAAGCAACATTAAAATTCAGATAAATTTTCACCTCCACAGAAAATATGGCTGCCAAATAAAACATCTCTGTTAAGGTAAGAAAAAAATTTCAAGAATCCTTACTGTGACTTTTGAAACCATGTGTTTCACATTTAAATCCTCTTCTTGCAATGAAAGATGAAATAAATTATCATATTATTCTTTGTGCCTGCTCTTCTCCCAACCCTATTTTATGTTATATTTTTCTAGATCATCAAAGCTTAAATTAAGGTTTTATTCATTTATATTTTGTAATAATAATTCCTAGTTGCTTTAGTTCTAGGTTTATTTTTAAATAGGAGTAATAAAGATACTGTACCATACGTATTTAGATTAAATGAGAATTACATAGAGATGTCATATATTGTAAAGTGGTAGAGAAATATTTTTTTCTAATATATTAATACTTCCCACCCTTCTTTTTCTCTATCACTTTTTAAAATTCTGCATCTTAGTGAAAAAGGTCTATTCACCGTGCCTCTAAAAGGTGTTTTGTTTTCTACTCTTTAAGACTGATGTGTAAATTGTTCCCCCTACCTAGAAAGCCAATCTTCTATCTAACACTATCCAACTTTCAATATCAAGAAAAAGCTTCTTCCACTCCCTTAAGTCTTTACAGAACCCTCCAACCATCAGTGGTGTTTTTATCTGAAGATGTACATCACAAACGTGTTAATTCATTAGGCAATTAAGAATCACTCAGATTAACCTACTGAAAAGTTATTGGTTGACTACACAAAAAGAACTTTCATACTTATACTTTGTCTTTCAAACTAAATTGTAAACTCCTTGAGGGCAACATGTAAGAACTAGATCTTTGTCTCTACATTGCCTTCTGTTTTGTATGTACAAGTATGACCAGTACACTCATTTTATAAGCTTCCAGAGATCAGGAAATATAATTGTGCACCATAGTTGGGGTTTATACAATATTCTAAGTTAAGCTAGTAAATATTTAACTAAACTTTGCCTCCAAGATTACCAGCGTTCAAAAAATAATAAGAAATACACAAATTACAATGAACATAACTACAGATTTACAAATTACAATGAATATAATTTAATTTAATATGTCAACATTAAGGAGTTATTTCCTGAATCTTTATATTAAGGATCAATATTAAGAAGGTACCTCTATGTTCTTCATATTAAAAAGGTTCTTCTTGGGATGCCTGAAGATAATCTTTATAAAGATCAAATACTACAGGTTGATGCAGTAGACGCAGAGGAGTTTAGAAGACTGGATTGAGCTAAATGTTTAAATCTAAACCATATGTTGGAAATTGTTTTCAAGATGAAATACCAGATACTGAGTTTACTTTTATTTTCTATTCTGTTTCTCATAAAAATTGAAGAAATTGTTTTAAATTTAATTTTATTTTATCAATATACAATGTAGTTGATTTTTGTGTCCCTTTACCGAATCCTCCCTCCCCCCTCCCTCTCCCCCTCCCTCACATCCACCTCATACCTGTTCATTTGTCTTAACCACTTCAAGGAATTGTGATTTTTAATTAGTTCATTTAGATTTTCACCTGTTTTAAGTAAATGAAATCTTACATAATAGTCTTAATGATAATGGTAGTTTTTCTTTGACTAAAAAAAAAAAAAAAAATTAAGTATCATTCTACATAGGCTAACTTCCCATATTAAAATTCCACTTGAAGAGTGCCATGTCAACTGACAAGGCATATTATTTAGTCTTTAAGTTTGGGGTTTTCATATTGTTATACAACTTTATTATGCTGCAAGGGGAGTCAATTATATGCAGACTAACTATAGCACAGAAGTGCAGTTGCATTTGGTGTTCTTGGAATATATGAATGCAAGTAACAAGAAGCTACTACTTCATTGCCAAGAAGTCAAGTTTAATTTGCTTTCTTTTCCCCTCTCTCTTCAATTGGCCAAAACACATCCACTGCAAATGCAACAACCAGCAAACACAGATGCCATCATAAATATATAATGCTGCCAAGTAGGAAACCCTATATTGACGAATAACAACTCCCCATAGCAACTGGAAGAAATTCTGGGCAGTATATTTAAAGTTGTGAGACTATATTATAAATAAAATGTATGCATCACTTATAACTAAAATTTTGTTGTTTTTAACACTGACATTTACTTCTACTCAATACGTAATTTTTCTGCCTAGTTCATACTCTTAGTGGATTGAGAAATTTTATAAGTCTTTCTTCTGAACTTTACATACCACTATCAAGGAGTTCCTGTTGAACCTTAAATAAAATTTGGTATATGTAATTTTCATAAAAATGATAAACAACTTTCAAACTTCGCTAACCAAATTCATATTCTGATAACTTAAGTGTTAAAGTTTAGCAGTTGAATGACACTCTCACCAACAGTTGGCTTGGAGACAAAATGTGAAATCAACAAACATAAGTATCCACTGTGGGACCAATATGTCACATGTTGTAGGGGAATGAAAATTGAAGACAAGATCCCTACTCTCCAGGAATTTTTCCTCTAGTTTTTGGAAATCACTAATACAGGATACTAATATATCAAAGCAGTATTTCATTAGAGAATATGATCACTTGTGGGCCATCTCACAAGAAACATCATTTGCCCTCAGTTGCTCCAAAACCAAAAATCCCCAAGTAAAAAATTCAAAGCATTACATATCAGCAGATATAAAAATCAGAAGAGAAAAGGATCTTTAAAAGCAGAAATAAGATAGAGGCTCTCGACCTCTGCAAACAATTTTTGTTTGTTTGTTTGTTTTGTTTGTTTTTAAATGTTAATCAGCTTAACACTAATAGCTTTGGTTTTAAATCCAAAAAAGGTTCACGCTGATTTTTACAAACTCTTTCCCTATCACAATCATTACACAGCAATGCTATGTAACACTGCCTAGTAGAAGAAGCGTATAAACTTCAACATTTTATGCATTATATCTCTCAATAAAGATATTTAGGTCTATGGATAAATTTTAAAACCAGCTCTTTCTAGCTTTTTTCCCCTCTAAGAAAAATGCATGTATTATGTCCACTTGAAAAACACTAAGAGACCAAATAAAAGGTTCTTTTTACCTACATTTTATCAGCATTTTAAAAATGTCCCTTACTCATATGTTCAGATCTCTAGAATCAAAGCTTGCTCAATGCCTATGTCATTTACAATTAAACTTTGAAAATACATTGAACACACCAATGTTAATGTGCAGTGTGTGTATTTATGTATATATGCACAACACACTACAATGTCTTTCAAGTATTTATGTAAATATTTAAATTGGTAAGAACATATTAAAATTAGCCCTAATGTCATTGAACCAGGCTTTAAAAACTAAAGTTTCTAAACTTGATTTTTTATCTCAAGTGGGCATACTAGATGAATTGCTTAATCTGAAACTACTGACAAAAATATTCTAGCCCATCAATATTAAGAAAGTTACATGTAAAAACCAAGAATACATATATGAAAAAATTCCACAATTATAATATGTGATTTGATTTTGATCAAAATATGCCTACTTTTTGTAGCTTAAAATAAAATCAAACCAGCCCAGTTTTTAAATTTTAAACATTTAAAAACTCTAGGTGGCGTGCTTCTACAAGCGTGTGTAGGAGGAAAATTATACAATTGAAAATCAAGCTTTTTTTATTATTTCTAATCAATGACTCTTAAAATTATAAACTGAAAAACTAGTTCACTGAAATTTGAGATTTGTTAATAGAAAATTAAGTACAAATTTAAATCTATTAAGCTAAATTAGGACATAATAAAACCACAAAATACTCCATTATAGGTCTTTCTTAGACTAGTAAATATTTCCTTGTGAGAAAAACTTTATTTAGAGAATTTCATGTAGAACAATAAAACATTTAGCAGTACCCACCCCAAAATGAAAAGAAACTATATTGTATTCAACTACTTTTACATCTTTAACTTTCATGTAAAAATCTTTTTTTCTAATATTCATAAAATTGCATTTGTGCAGACGTTAGAGTCATTTCCAAATGTGTATATGTATTTCATTGCCCTTAGTATTTGAAAACAATTCCACATACATATAAAGACAACAATATTAAATCTGCCAGGTGACCATCACATACACAAACCAGAGTCAGCTGACAACACAAGGCCTGTTACTAAGGGCACCTCTGACTCTTGGGTGCTACCGGGATGTAACTGTTTGTTTAGCACCATGTTTATTTCCCAACTGCTATTACTTTTCCTAAATCATCATATATGTGGTGCTATTTGAAATTCTTTTTAGTAAGACATTTTTATGCATAGTCTTTATTCAATTGTTCTATTTGGAGCCATCCAACTTATATTCCTCTCACAAGAACCACAGCCATATTTATCCCAGCAGTTTGCTTTTAATTAGAATAAGTGGGCCATTGGAGAATTACCAACTAATGGGGCTGTGTTGTCTTGAATCTTCTTTGTCATACTGAGCATGACAGTTAGACCAATATAGTGAAACTAGATCCAAAAATCAGTGTCATTTGAGCCCAGCTCTTGAAACCACTGGCTATAGTTACCACCCTGGAGACCTTCAACTTGATTTTAAAAAGATGGGATACTGATGGCACACATTGTTACCTAGGGTTTTCAAAAGATGTCATACACTTGCATTTTCACATGTTTCTTACTCATGTTTCCATGTACTATTTTTTAAGTTACCTAAAAAGAAATTAAATTCACAATTAAAGGAAATTCTTAATATTATATCTCTCAAGTTAGTTGGGCATGACCTCAGATTTCTTCAAAGTTCCTAATCCATTCTCTATATGGAAAGGTTCATCATTACTTGGACTTCTGCAAGAAGTTACCCCAGTAGTGACTAATCTGCAAGGTTAATGTCTCACCAAGTATACTGTTGGTGGCAGCAGCTTGTTGAGGTAGAAGAATTTTTCAAGGATCTAAAGGTTGAAAAATAATTGTACATTCTTATAATGTTTTTCTTATTTTGAGTAGTAGGGATGTAACTGACCCTATTGGAATTCCTCATTTGTGGCTAAAAGTGGTGTGCTGCAATATGATTCTAATAGCTTTTGGGGCATCCAAATCTTTCTAATTATTAATCAGGTTTTTTATATTAAGAAACAATGAGTACAGAATTCTTGATAATATTGTTGCTTTCTACTATGCTTAGTATAATACAAAGCACATACCTTCTGTATTTGTCTGTTTTGTGTTGCTGTAACAGAATAACTGAGACTGGGTGATTTATAAAGAAAAACAAAATTTATTGCTTACAGTTTCTGAGGCTGGGAAGTCCAAAGTCCATTTGGTGGTGGTGACAGTGGCCCAGGGGTCTCACACTGCAAGATGGTGGAAGAAGAGAGAGCAAAGACAGACTCTTCTCTTCTTTTAACGCCTTCAGAAGCATGCCCCAGACCACTATTTTTAATTCACTCACTATGGCATGTTCCTACAATCCAATCATCTCTTCAAGGCTCCACCTTTCAATTACCATAATAGGATTTCCCACCCTCTTAAGTCACAGCGGGGGCTAAGTTTCCAATACATAAAATTTGGGCGACACAATTCAAGCTTCAATGAGTTTTGAGGGGACATAAGTCAATCCACTACACCTTCTATACCCCATTGTCATTATCACAATTGGGTGCAAAAATAAATACAAATATATATACTGTATATTCATATATTTATATACACACATATATAGAGAGATGTATATATAAACATACGTGTGTGTATACAGATACAGATATAATTTCTCTTTTTAAAGGAGGTTGACCCATCTTCACCCCCTTGTCTCAAAAAATATAGGTTAAAATAAAAGCTGTTGAGGGTAAATAATATAAATCAAATAAATTCAGCTTGGTTTCTGTGAAAAAAAATAGTAATAATTCTACCTGTGGACTAATTTTTAAATTACAAAGAGAAAAATATTGCATTCAATATACAAAGCAAACATGTACACACCCCTTTTATTTATTATAAACTAATATTTAATTATTAGTTCTTTATTATGGTGTACAGAAGGAATATGATTGCAGAAAAAAATGGAATTGGAAAAGAGAAAAAAGACTAAGAAGAGGGGCTAACTCAAAAAATGCCACACACAATCACAACATAAGAAAAAAAGAAAGTAACATGCAGATCTCCACGAAATCATTTGCTTCTTCCACTGACTGTTTTTAAATAACTGAGTTTATTCTACCCCAATGATTCTCAAATTTTAGTGAGCCTCAGGAATACCTACGGGCTTGTTAAAAAACAAATTGGTGGACCCCATCCTGAGTTTCTCATGTAGTAGAACTGGAGTGGGACTCAAGAATTTGCACTTCTAACAAGTCCCCAAGTGACCACACCTTTAGAACCACTAACCAGACCTTTCTGTAACCCATTAATCTCTCAGGAGTCACAATATCGTCAGAGTTGAGGAAAATTCTGGGGCTACTAAGAATGGTTCCAGCTTACCTTTCTCAAAGTAATCAAATTGATAAATAAATGTTGTTTTTTCCTGCCACTTACATGTACTATTTTTCCTATCATTATGTGTATGTCCTATTATCATTTTATTAATAATTAACAATTAATGAATAATATGAAATATCATTATCACATGTACTTATTAATTTTTCTATCATTATGTGTATCATTTATTTATATTATCTCCTTGGCAGTATTACTGTATTATTCATGATATGCACATTAAGTTTTTGAAGTGACTTCCTAATAACAATTTCTTTTACCAGAGAACTAAGAAGTGGAGTTAAGCTACTTTTGGAAATAAGGTTTGTTAAATAAATTATAGCTAATGTGCATAGTATTTTTTTTTTAATTCATGCAAATAGGTACTATTTGCAGACATCACACTAGAAACTGGAATGATCATGAACAAAAACAAATAGAGTCTCTGTCCTCATGGAATTTAAGAATTTACTGTGAGGGACTGATATTCACCTGAACATATGATTTTTTTTTTTTTTTCCTTTTTTTTTGTCTTTTTTCGTGACTGGTAACGGGATCGCAACCCTCGGTGTCGCGCCTGCACCGTGCTCAACCAGTGAGCGGACCGGTCTCTATATGTGATCCGAACCCTCGGTGGGAGCGCCGCCACGCTCCCAATCGCTGCACTCTACCGAGTGCGCCACCGGGCCGGCCCCTGAACATATGATTAAAGTGATAAATACTCCAAACGAAAGGTGCATGATAATATAAAAGTGTATGACAAACTGATTTCCAGAGTAGCTAAACATTTTATATTTCCATTAGCATATATGAAAGCAAATTGATCTGCATAATTATCAGCACATGGAATTATCAGTTTTATTTTAGCTATTCCAATAGGTGTTCAGTGGTATCTCATCATAGCTTTAATTTGTACTTCCTTTTTAATAGCTAACAATGCTGAATGACTTTTCATGTACTTACTTGCCATCTCTGCAGCCTCTTTGGTGAAGTGTCTGCTCAGGTCTTTTGCCCATTTTCTAATTAGACTGTTCCTCTCTAATAAATTTTTAAAGTTCTTTACTCTGGACACAAACCTTTTGTTGAATATGTATTTGCAAATATTTTGTTTATGGCTTGCTTTTTCATTTTTTTTTAACAGGGTCTTTCACAGAACAAAAGTTTTCATTTTTGACAAATTTCATTTTATTGATTTTTTAAAAGGAACTTTGTTGTTACTTGAAGAATCTTGACTAAACCCTTGCTCAATATTTCCTCCTATGTTTTTCTCTAAAAGTTTTACAGTTTTACATATTACAGTAAGATCCATGACCTATTTTGAGTTGAGCTGTTTGCAAGGAGAGGTTTAGGTTTAGGTTTAGTGTTTTTGTTTTTTTTGCTGGCTATGATTGTCCAAATATTAAACACCATCTGTTGAATGTTCAGTTATTCCAACACAATTCCTCCTTGAATTGCTTATGCACTTTTGTCACTAGTTTTCCATACTGGTGTGGGTGTACTTCTGGACTCTATTCTGTTCCACTGATCTAGGTGACTATTGCTCTACCAAAACCACAAATCAGTACCAATACCACACTGTCCTGTTTATTGTACTATATGTCTTAATATCCAGTAGTATGATTCCTCCAACTTTATTCTATGTTTACAAATTGCTCAGGCAATTTTAGTTCCTTTACCTTTTCATCAGCTTGTCTAACTACAAAGATCCTTCTGAGATTTTGATAGAAATCGTATTAAAAACCTATAGATCAACTTGGGGCAATTGACATTGTTAATATGTTCAGTCTTCCATTCCATAAAAATGGTGTTTCCCCATTTATTTAGATTTTCTTTATTAGCACTTGTAGTTTTCAGCAAACAGACTCTGTACATTTTGTTGGATTTATACTTAATATCACATTTTTTGAGTAATTGCAAATGGTGTTGTGTATATTGCTAGCATTTAGAAAAACAATTTGATCTTTGTGTTGACCTTCCATTGTGACCTTGCTAAATTCTCTAGTTCCAGTAAGTTCTTGAAGAATTATCTACATAGTGTCATCTGCAAATAGGGAGAGTTTTCTTTCTTTCTTTGCAATCTGCATGCCTTTTATTCCCTTTTCTTATGTTATTGCACTGGTTAGGATGTGAAGTTCTGTGTTGAATAGAAGTGGTGAGAATGCATATCCTTTCCTGTTCCCAATCTTAAGGG
This sequence comes from Galeopterus variegatus, assembly GCF_000696425.1. NCBI lineage: Eukaryota > Metazoa > Chordata > Mammalia > Dermoptera > Cynocephalidae > Galeopterus > Galeopterus variegatus. The sequence goes on along the minus strand of NW_007726139.1, from coordinate 1,111,466 downwards.
GAATGCACAGTCTTCCATCATTAAGTGTTAAATTTTTATAGATGCTCTTCATGAAGTTGAGGAAGTTTCCTTTTATTGCTGAGGTTTTATTTTGAATCATAAATAGGTATTGAATTTTGTCAAATGATTTTTCTGTATCAACTGATATAATCATGTAGTTTTAAAAATTTTCTTTCTGGGGCCGGCCCGGTGGCGCACTGCTACAGTGCGCCGCTTGGGAGCGCGGCAGCACTCCCGGCGAGGGTTCAGATCCCACATACAGACCGGCCGCTCACTGGCTGAGCGAGGTGCGGGCGCAACACCGAGGGTTGCGATCCCGTTGCCGGTCCTGGTCCGGTACGGGCGCGACACTGAGGGTTGCAATCAGTTGCCAGTCACGAAAAAAGACAAAAAAAAAGGAAAAAAAATAAATAAATAAAAATAAAAATTTTCTTTCTAATATGATGGGTTACACTGATTAATTTTCAAATACTGAATCAGACTTATGTTTCTGGAATAAACACAAAGTGGTTCTGGCGTATTATTCTTTTCAGGTATTCAATCTGCTAATATTTTGTGTTTATGTTCATGAAAGTATTGGTCTGTAATTTTCTTATAATGTCTTTTTGTTGTTTTCTTATTTTGGTATTGGGGTGATGCTGGCCTCATATAATGAGTTGGGAAGTGTACCCTCCCCTTGTATTTTCTGGAAGAGATCATGGTGAACTGGTATTATTTATTCTTTAAATGCTTAGCAGTTTCTAATAAAGTTAACTATTCATTCACCATACAACCCCACAATCACAGTTATTTATTCCAGAAAAATAAAAAATTACGTTCATACAAAACTCACTACATAAATGTTCACAGAAGCTTTATTTGCAGTAAGCAAAAATTGGAAACAACTCAAATGTCCTTCCATGGTGAATGGATTAACAGATTGTGGTACACTCATACAATGGAATACTACTTAGCAATAAAATGGAACAAACTATTGACATAAACGGCATTGAGGATATCTAAAGGGCAATATGCTGAGTGAAAAGTGAGTCTCAAAGGGATACATACTTTGATTTGATTTATATAACATTCTTAAAGTGACAAAATTATAGTTATGGAGAACAGATCCATGGATGCTAGGCACTAGGGTTAGATGAAGGTGTACCGATTAGAGAGAGAGTAGCTAGAGGGAGTTTCTTTGTAGTGATGTTGAAGTTCTGCATCCTGACTGTGGTGATGGTAACAAACCTACACATATGATAACATTTCATAAACAGAAAAAAAAATGTATATAAAAATTGGAAAATCTGAGTAAGATTGTACCTGATTTAATAATATTGCTGCAATGTCAGTTTCCTGATTTGATAATGTACCATGGTTACATAAAATATTATAATGGGGGAATCTATATTTTAATAGGGAGAGTCTCTGTAATATTTTAGCAACTTCTTGTGAGTCAAAGTATTTTGAAATGAAATGTTATTTTAAAAATTACAAGTAGGCAAAAAAAAAATATGTATGATAGAGGAGTCTGACCTTGGCATTCTGGAAGAGGAATCAAAAAATGCTTTGTTCTATACAGAGGGAATGGGTACAAAAAGTTTATGGAAGAAGGAAGCATAACAACTTCATGGAATTTTAAGTGTTGTTGAATTCAGAGAGGGGGGAGTGAAAGGGGACAGTTTACAGTTAAGGAAATCTGAATCCTTTTTTTTTTGCCAGTGCTACAAGCCAATGGATACTCCTCTTAGTTTTGATACTATACATAATCTCAAAGGCCATGTTAAGAGTCAAAAAATGGAAAATGGAAGAATTTTAACAAGGGAGGGGAAGCAAAATGGCATTATTAGTGGTGTTTAGTCACATTCTGATTGCAGTGGAGAATGAATGGATGGGGGTGAAGTGAGGATACAGGAAATCTAGCTATCAAGCTACTGTAGTAGTCCAGGAGTCAGGTGATGGTAGACTAGGGTGGTGTCAACGGAGAGAAATGGACAGATTTGAAAAGTATGTACACAACAATAGGATAGATGGAACATGGCCATGGTTTTAAAGACAGAATTAGATTTGTGATATGGAACTGAAGTCCTTCAGAGAAAGGGGAGACAAAAAACTGCCAGCCTGGAGCAATTTAAAGAATGGGATGGGAAGAATAAATACAAGCTTAGACAACTAAAGAAATCAGTAAAAAAAGAGAAATGAGTTAGTAGAGGAAGAAGGGTTGTGGAAATGAGGGAGGATGTTTTAAAAAGTGGTAGTGAATATTAGTATTAATAGAATTTAATTGAAATAAGAGAGAGAAGAGACCATGAAGCAATAGTGTAAGGACAAGTGTGAAGAAAGGGGTGTGAAGTTCTGGGGGAAGCAGGATGCTCTGTGGTAGAACGGAGTAGTGGCAAGCTCATGTAACTGAAATATGGCTAAAAAGAAAATGAGGGGGACAGTGGTAGGTGATCAGAAAAGGGTAGGCTACTTTCTTCTACTGTAAGAGGAGAGAAGGGGTGAAGATAAGTACAGGAATAGAATATCAATATTGGGTATGTTTTATCTGATGATCTCTCTTCTCTGAAATAGTAAGAGTGGTGTATTATTAGTTGATAGGGCTGCCATAACAAAGCACCACAGACTGGGTGTCTTAAACAACAGAAATCTATTTCCCCACAGTTCTAGAGGCTGGAAGTTAAGATCAAGTTGTTGGCCAGGTCAGTTTCTTCTGAGGACCCTCTCCTCAGCTTACACACTTTGTGTCTTCACAAGAGCTTTGTGTGTCTGTGTCCTTATCTCCTCTTCTTATGAGGAAACCAGTTAGATTAGGAACCACCCTGAAGACCTCATTTTACTTTAATTACCTCTTTAAAGACTCTGATCACATTGTCAGGTACTGGGGGTTAGGATTTCAACATATGAAAAATGGAGGAACACAATTCAGCCCATAACAAGAGGTTACCTGCCAAAAGTAAGAAGGTAGATTGGGCACATCAGAGGTTCAAAGTGAAAGTGTTTTGAAATGGTTCTAAATGTGTTGAAGTAGTTCTCATATTGGCTATAAATGAAATAACATTTTATATAGGTAATTTAGTTTAAATTTAATTTAAATTAAAATAAACCTTTTGACTTTATTATTTAATTAAAATTGTTTTACAAATCAGAAAATCTGAATTATAATCCCTGCTTGGCTAGCAAGCTATGACCCTTGCAGATATTGGCTCTCACTTTCACCACTCTAAAGCAGAGAAAACCTATTATAGGATAGATAGATGTATCAAGAGAGGATACCACAAAGTGCACTGACTTTGGGAGCCCCCAACATGCTGGTCTTAGTACCTGCTCTGTCATTGAAGAGGTTAATTTCTCTGAATCTCAGAGTCCTCACCTTAAAATGAAGTACGACTATATCATCTCCAAAGTCCCTTCTAAAATCTATTGTTCTAGGAAATAAAGTAAGATGAAATTACTTTGATAGTTAAGTGGGCTGTGGCATTAGAGGAAAATGATTCTTTATTTGCCAATAAAAAGTTGAACTGTATAACTGGAACATACTGAAACACTGGTCTTCCATTTCTATTTTTTTCTACATCCTCCTCTGCCCCTTAATCAATCTTATTCTTATCTTATGGTTAAAACTATGTAAATATGCCTTTTTCCCACCACTGTTGGCTTAGAATGCTAGGTGCTAAGCTGCAATAAGATATTACTTCTTTTGTTATATGAAACTATTGGCTTGCTTTAAATTATTAGGTTCTGAAATAACATTTCTGACATGTCTGAAATAACAGTTTTGTATGTTAAAAAAAAAAGATAAATGGTGAATATAATATTAATAAAACATACCCTGGCTAAAGTAACAGAAAACCAAATACAGTGTCTTAAATGATCAGGAGTTCATTTTTCTCATGCAATAATGTGAGCAGATGATGGCAATTGCTCGTGTTGGTTCATGTATTCCAACTATGCCATGAGGGACCCAAGGGTCTTCCTAATCCTTCTTCAGCTCCATCTTTGAAATGTAACTATTATTCTCACATTTGCTCTTTCATGCTTGTAAGATGGCTGTTGCACCTCTAGGCATCTTGTTGGCTTTCAAGACTAGAGGAGGAGAAAGTGTCAAAACGTGTCACCTTATAGAGCTTTGACTTTATCATTTTAAAGGAATGCCCTTCCCTGTAGGCTTCTCCATTCATTTCATTAGCCTAACTATGACACATCCCATACCTTAGATCTACATTGTCCAATACTGTAGCCACAAGACACATGTGGCTATATAAATTTTTAAAAATTAGAAATTCAATTTCTCAGTTGTATTAGCCACATTTCAAGTGCTCAATAGTCACATACGGCTAGTTGCTACCATGTCGGATAGCACAGATACAGTTTATTTCCTTCACTGCAAAAAATTCTGCCTTCGACTAATCACAGATCATAAGGAAAGAAACCACCACTTCTATCTCAGATCAAGATGCACCCTCTTGGGTTGGGGTAAGGTCCTAATTTTGCTAAAAGAAAGGGATCTTTGTCACTATCTGAACAAAATAGGGTACTATTAACAAAGAAGAAATAGAGATAGCAGTAGAGTAGGTTATTGTCTGCCATAATAGGATTATCAGAACATTTAACTTGAAGTTTATAAATTATTACACATTGACAAAGTGCTTAATAAGTAAAAGTTCTTGGCAAGAACTTATTAAAAATTAGAAAAAAAAGTGAAATTAAGGCTGACAGCTATAGAAGGCACTCAATTACTTATTACACAAGTATAATTGCTAAAGTAAACACTAATCTAATAACTAATGGGGAAGAGGTTAGAGAGAAAAAAGACAGTGGGACAATGTGCAGGCACTAGTTTCTTTATAGCAAACATAAATCTGAAATGTTGAAAATGCAGTTACTAATTATATGTGCAAAAGTATATATCTTTGTGATAACAAAGATTAGTGGAGAAGAAGTCTCTTCATATGGGAAGAGTCCCTTCACAGATTAATCAGCTGTTCATTACTCATGGCAAAATAAAATGAAAAAGAACATAACATGAAAAATTAGACTATTGAGAATAATTTACCGAAAGTAAAAATTATTCAGAAGTTTAAAAGAAGTTGATAATACCAATAGTTTTCTTCCTAAAGGCTTCCTGGTTGTCAATGCCTCTACAATCCTCACTTGCCCAAATCCAGCAATGGCAAGTCTGTAGAAGATTTGGTGTATTATTACTAAAATTTAATTACATTAAATTTAAATATATGTAAAAATTACAAACTAATACTAACAAAAAATATTTGCCCTGAATGAACAATTGCCTATTTTAAGAACTTGTTTGTGTCTAAATAAAGTGTTTAACTTTCAAAGTCCTTTCTATTCTACTGAAACATGCAAAATATTGTTGAAGGTAGCATAATGGTTGCTCATTATGAAAAGAGAAAAATAAGAAATTCTAATTATAACTAAGAAGGTTATAGAATACAAGAATTGTAATAAATTTATTTTAAAGATAGTTTAGATTTTCTCATTTTCTCTAAAACTAAAAATAACTTAGCTACTGCAACCCCTTTAATCCCTATTATCTATGATCCTTAAATATTTTTTCACATAACTTAGTTAAAAGGCTCAATAAATATAACATGTGTTAAGATTAAATTTAAGTGTTTTAGCAAACATTAACTTTAAGGCATTTTATATGTAAAAATCTCAATTATGTCTTATGTTAAAACAAAAATTTTATAAAGAGAGATTGGTAAACTTTGGAGAGTGACATATTTTAAGCAAGATTTATCAGGATAACATTACAGCAAATCAAACAATTCAAATAGCCTACTGAAATGCACAGTAAAATCCAACCTGACACTATAAACGAAGTTAAAATAATATGCTCCTGTCAGTGATGTGTGCTATGCATTTTTTATCACTAGTGAGAAGGAGTTAACTAGAAACTCAATTCTCAAACAATATATTCACTATGAGTATAACAAAAAGAATCTAGAATCTTCATAAGCAAGTTTAATAAATCATCATGGTTTATTTAACAAGGTTATTTCTACATCGGATTGTGGTTTAAAAGCAGTTATTATATATATATATATATATGTGATATGAAGAGACTGATGTACAATCAATAAGTCTTAAATATCTCTTTCATGGATTTTCCCCCATCTTCCTGCTTAGCAATAAAAAGGCATTTTTAGGTTTGTATAAACACATTCTTTACAACTGCCTTCTTAACAGAAAATTAGTATATAAATAGGACTGGGCATTTAGTAAATAAGTCACATGCCAAAAAGTTCAATTGTGCAGTTGTGAAATCTAATGTCAAAGAGTTTTTGAAACCTTAAGACTGGGTGATCTGCAATGTTTCCAACATGTCTTCGACTGCCTTAAGAGAGTATTTGGTTTCCTTCTTACTTCGACCTGCAAACTAATTATTAAAAAAAAAAAAAAAAAAAAAAGTTCAATTAGGGTCAATTTTGGAAGTTTCAGAATCACAATTTTACCTTCACATTGTTAATGAAACTTAACATTAACTATTTTATCACTAGCATTAAATCAAATATGTTCTTTTTCTTCAGTAAGAATAAAATTTGGGTTTTAAGGACATTTTCATTAAGATTTCCTCTTCAGCTGAAGTGAACAAAGATGTCACTATGGACTTGGCCAGTCTAAGAATTTTAGTCTGATAACCTATAAAAATCATGGATTTGATTTTAAACTATTCTACTCAGATCCCCAAATACTTATGAAATAAAAAGCATAATTTTAAATAAAATTTAGCTTATATTTATGTGGGAATGTGGACCATTTCTGCTTATCTAATTTCTACATAGATTTTTACAATTTCAAACAAAGGTACAATGTAAATGAAAGTACTTTCTATTAAACATTTTAAACTTGCAAGTAATCGCTAAATTATTTAAAGTAGGCCATAGTTTTTAAAAAATTTTTAGATTTATTAGTTGACTAAATGATATCATATTTCTGCAGCAAAGAGATGTCAAGTAAAACTCTATTCTACATATTAAAGTAATGTAAACACATTTTAAAATATGCATTTCTAATTTATTAAGTTGTAATTTACTTTATAAAACTAAACTAGGATTGAATTTTATAATGAAAATAAAATATAATGCCTCAAGTACTAACTTTGTATATTTAAAAGCAAATTCATGGCATATTAAAGTCAATATAGTACACATAATCTGGGAAAAACACCACTGAATACCCCATGCTGATTTCAAAATGAGTTTTCTAACTGGACTGATAATTCCCATCATTTAGCAGTCTTATTTAATGCAACAGATTTACTAGATAAATAAGCTTTCCTTGCATGACTGGGGGAAAGTTTATTATATCTATACTAAATGTTTTCCCCCTAGTTAAAGTATTGATTAAAATGTGGTATTAGCAACATCTAGTATATTGAAGTTAACATCTAACCTCTCAATACATTTTCAAGTTACTGATCATTCCTTCAAATAGCAATGCTGTCTTAAGTACCTAGTACTTGATTTACGATGTGTTTTTTCTCTTTTGTAGTTACCTTAATTTGCCAAACTTCTCATGACCTGTTCAGAAAGATTAAGTGATCACGCACAGGTAACATCATAGAAGCAACAGGCTTCAGGAATTGGTAACCTGCCTCTGACCCCTCTGGTTACAGCTTAACATTATGATACCCTTACTTCCTAAACCATCAGCCTCTGTGGTTAAATCTTGATTTGATAAGCGTAAATAAGGCTTCAAGAGGAAATCCCAGGAAAAGAGAAAAGCTTCTCATAAAATTCAAAATTTGCCTTTCATAAAGTATCACTAATTTAGGGAATTCAAATGCTAAAAAAACAAGTCAGAATTACAAAATATGGTAACTTTGTCTTTTCATGATTTCTCTTGGTGAATAAAGGATGTGCGGCATGCTCATTTCTTCTATTATCCAGTTGATAAACTCACTCTCACAAGGATTTACCACGAACTGAAAGCCTTTTCTTTCATCATTGACTACCCAATATAAACAGGAATGGTCCTAATCAGATACTTAAAGGTCTAACTCTGAGAAAAAAGCTTTGATGGGTTGGGGGAGGGGTACAAAATAGGACACTACATAGTAACATTTAATTTTTTTTAATAGGTAAGTAAAAATTATAAAATTTTGTAGAGCTAAAGTCATAACATGTATTTAAAAATACAGCATTTTCTTGATTTGTACTTAAATAGGAAGTGTGATTTTTTAAAATTAGTCAATTTAATAAAAAAAACACCTAAGCTGGTGTCAACACTACTGACAACCAGTGCGATTTAGAATAAAACTAACTTATTTGTGTCAGAACAAATAAAAAGAAAGTTGGAAATATAAATCTATCACTTTGAATTTTGCCTGACATGCAATTATTTTGTCCATTCCAGAATTATATGGCAATTTAACTGATTAAGCTGGAATCGTATTTTTTCCTCAAATCATAATCTAATTTTCTATTTCCCAAAGGGATAGTAACAGACTCACCTCTGCAATCATAAATAACATATGGATCACTAGCACAGACAAATTTAACAGTGCACTGAAGAAGCATTTATCTGGAAATTATTGTTGGTAGGTTCTCATTAAGGTTTTTCATGAGCATTAATCAAACGTGCCTGCTTCTACTAAACATGCTAAACCAATTAACTAATTGAAGAGTAAGTAGTAGCCATACTCTGTTTCATTATTAGATGAAAACAAAGAAAAGCAGTTCTTAAAAACCTCATTTTTCTCTTATTTATAAATATTGAGAAAAACATTACAATAAGAAATATTTGTTATATTCTTTACACTGGTTTATATACATGACTAGATATCAATCATGAACTTCTTAATTAGATCCCAGAAATTCATCTATGAAAGTGTCAAACGCTGAGAGTTATATTTTTCCACATTACTGACAAATTCTGTACTTTTGTTTTCATACAGTTAATATTTTGCTTAAGTAAATTCTTTCATAATTTTCTGATGGAGCTGTAAGAAAACTCACAAAGCACAAAAACCACCACACAATAAAAGCTTCCTCATTAAATTCAGAGGTTAGTGATTCATCAATTGTTAATAACTGGAATACACTGGGCTAAAATTTACCTTTACACAATTTGTGGAAAATAATATGGGTAGACAAAGCAATAGGATAAATGAAATAAAACAGTAGATGGATGATTCTCAGAAACATGCTTAGTGAAAGAAGCCAGACACAAAAGAACATATAACCAATGATCTTATTTAGATAGAGTTCTAGCACAGGCAAAACTAATTTTTGGTGATAAAAAATTAAATTAGTGCTTGCCTGCTGTGGGGGGTGGGGCAGACTGCAAATTGACCAAAGGGAACTTTCTGGGGTGATAGAAATGCTGTATCTCTTGACTGGAGTGGTGATGAGAGTGGTGTATACTGTTGTCAAAACTCAAACTGTACACTTAAAATGTGTGTACTTTATTGTGCATAAACTATACCTCAATAAAGTGGAAGAAAAAGGCAAAATAAACTAAAGCAACAGGATAGGACTTATGGAGTTATACAATAGTATGACAAGTTGCCAATGATCACATGTTTCTCTTTTCATTGAGAGATGAAGTCTTGCATCCCTTGAACCAGGGTTGACCATGTGACTTGCTTTGACCAATGGAGTATTAGCAAACTGTGGTACAACCAGTGGTTTAAAAAGTGTGCCCACTGGAGTTTGCCTTTTTGCTGTGCTTGGAACCCTGAGACCACCAGGTGAATAAGCCCAAGTTTATCTGCTGAATGACAGACACAAGGCCTGGCACCGCCAGCTGTCAGAGAGCCAACTGTCAGCTGTTTAAATAAGGCCACTGACCACCAGCATACTGCAAAAATGTGAATGAGCCCAGAGAGACTAGCCAAACTGCCTACCTACTGAATCATAAGCAAATAAATTAGTAAAATGTAATGAATATGATTCACATAAAGAAAACACAGAATATCTATATAGATAGTATAAAATATGAAAACTTCAAAAGCACCAATAGATTTTATTTAAAACCTGTGACTGGTGTCAAGAGGTAAAAATAAGTTTTGCGTGATAGGTGATTCCCAGTTGAGGAGTACTGGAAGCTGCTATAAGAGAACCTGACATGACCAATTGAGAGGTGTGTTATCTTCCCAGGGTAGTGTTCAAAATGAATGAGAAATTGATGAGAAAAATTCCTGTATTATCCTTTCAGGGAAAGAAAAAGCAAATCACACCTTCAGTAAAGACGTGCAAAACATCTTTGGGTAGTAAGGAGTTTACAGTGCAAAACTCAAAGACTGAAGAGCACAAGTGATGCTCTGAGTTCTTTCCAAAGAACACTGAGACTTTATAAAATACGACCTTATGAAATATAAAAAAATGAATCTAATAATATGCTATTAAAGAGAGAGAGAAAGAGAGAGAGAGAGAGAAACAAGAGCAAATATTACCAAAGAACAGGGTTTGGTTCTATGAACAATGGCTTAAAATACTGAAATATTAGATATATATCTAGTGGTAAAGTGCATGTCAGAAGGCAGGGAAGGGCATGTTTGCCTAGAGATCTAATCAAAAGGGGCTTGTATTACTGAAGAAAAAGGGAGAAAGAAAAAAAAATGAAATTCTTGAGTTAAGTTACTATTGAAAGCTTTAGGTCTGAAATGAAAGAAACAAGCGGGAGTGGGATATCAATTGTTCACATGAGAAAATAATTGTGGAGAGAATTGAAGACTATAATGACAGCTTTAGATAAATTTCTAACAGACTTTTTTTTATAGAGGTAGTATATTGTGACCCTTAAGAGCACCAGCTCTAGAGTTAGACTGCCTGGGTTTAAAAACAGCTTTGTCCTTAACCAGCTGTGTCACTTTGGGAAAGTTATATCATCTTTCCATACTTTAATTTCCTCATTTGTAAAACAGAGAAAGTACCTAACTCATAATAGGTTATTTATAAATGTTTGCTAGTATAATTAGTTATTGTTATTATTATTGCAATAATCAGAGCAGATTATAAAGTAAATTCAAAGTATGTGGTTAATAAACACAATGTAAAGTATATTAATGTGATTTCGTGAAAATTGTTTGAACTTCGTTAATCTGCAGAATACTTTTATTAATCCATCTTGCAGAAAAAAAGCTAGGCCCAGAGATGTTAATGTAATTTATCCAATGTTGCATAGTTAATCAATATCGGAGCCAAATTTTGAACCCAGACAATATAGATCTAACATCTGTGATCTTCTTTTAACTACTACATGGAACTAGCTTCCAGGAAACGCGACTCATGATAGAATACTGAGATGGACAGAAACACTGGATATCCACATGGGGAGAAACTGACTCTTCACAGGATAAACAAAATTCATTTCCAAGTGGATTGTGGATATAAATGTGAAAAGTAAAAGAACAGAAATTCTGAAGACACACAAGATTATAACCATGGACTAGCAAAAGATTTCTTAAATAGAACACAAAAAGCATAAACCATAAAGGAAATGTCCAATAAAATTAAACACATTTAACTTCAGAATTTCTATTCATCAAAATCATGTGAGAGCAAAAGCAAGTAAGGTGTGAGAGATATTTGCTACATATAGAACCAAAAAAGAGCTCCTAACCAGAAAACTAAAAAAATAAGAAACCATACAAACCAATGAGAAGATGACAAACTTCATGAAAGAGGATATCCAAATGGCCAATAAACATATGAAAGTGTTCAACCTCACTGATCATCAGGGAGATGCAAAATAAAACTATGAAATACCACTAGACATACACCAGAATGGCTATAATTACAAAGACTAACAGAACCAACTGTTGGTGAAGATGTGGAACTATGAGAACTCTCAAACACTGCCGGTGAGGGTAAACAACTAATTTGGAAAATTGCCTATATCTACTAAAGTAAAATATACATACATTCTACGACCCAGTATTTCCACTCAAAGATATATATCCATCAGAAGTGCATATACACCAAAAGACGTGTACAGCAATATTCAGTATAGCATTATTCATAATAGCCCCAAACAGGAAATAATCCAAATGCTCATCAACAATTGACTAGATACATAAATTGTAATATGTTCATACAATAGACTACAGTACAAGAAAAACGAAGAACTACAGACACATTCAAGTTTAAATCTCATAAACCTAATAGTGATTAAAATAGGCCAGACAAAAATGAATACATACTACACTATTTCATAAACTATGGAGTTATAAGACAGTACTCTTGGGGAGGACAGAAGGAGTAGCAATTGAGAGGATGTACCAAGAGGGCTTTGAGAAGCTGTAATGTTTATATTTATTAAGCTGGATACATTTACCTTGCACTATTCATTGAAATGCACATTTATGACTTGTGTTCTTTTTTCTATGCATGCTATAATTTAATAAAATTTGATTTAAAAACTATATAGTCATGCCATGTCAAAACAACCACTCCCTGAGCAGCTTGTTTTTCTCATAAATATCTCACAAACAATGATGTAGTATACATGCCATTAGTTTTACATTATAAAAGTCTTATCTTTAAATCACATCCCCGCCCCCCCACCACGAGCCTATTCTGTGTGGAACCCCATTACAAATCTTAGCTATCCCAAACTGCATTTGAAGAAGCACAGACTAGCTAATATTGATAAATATTCTAACTTAAAATATACTAACAGAACTAACTTTCTATAAATATATAATAAAAAATACATAAAGATGACTTTCAGTGATGTAATTATTGGGGCACTGAATATTTTTAATCTCCCCAATCTTCTCCAACCAGGAGTGCAAAACTAAACAAAAAATACTAAAACCAACATAACAGAAAACAAGCTACAGATGACATTTTCAAAAAAAATAGATTACGGGTAATATTCTAAAATCCTAGAATGTGATTTTGTCACCAACGGCAGGAGGACCTACAAAAGAACAATAGCTGTGTGGTAGAATCAAGAGGAAGTAATAGAGGACAACCTACTACTCTACAAGAAACCAAAAACAAAAGAAATTATGAACAAATACTTAATCCCCCAAATAAGAGGACCTGAGTTGATGAATGCACAAATAGCCTGCGAAACTAGGAAAGTCTTCACAGGCTTCAAATCAAACATGAGTGTAAAAATCTACAGGCTAGTGTGTGATTAAAGAAGTCTAACTATCTAAGACCTCAAAATCTCTGAAATATCCAGCAAACATCCTCTCCTAGAAGGACAAAACCTCACACCCCAAAGGAAAACTACTGGAAACAAACCAAATTGAATAGGGAAAAAACACTGGGGTAAGAGGCAAAAATAGTTCAGCCTGAGGGAGTGGGGGGTGGGGTAAGAAAGGGAATGATGCCCAGAAGACAAAATCCTAGAAAAAAAGCAAAAAACAAAACAAAATAAAAACAAACAAACAAAAAATACTGTAATGACAGCACCTAACATTTAAAGCTGAGAGCAACACTTCAGAATTCGAGACCTGTTAGAGCTCTAGGGATAGAAAGGAGGGTTGGAGCCAGAAAATCTTTTTGAGTCAGAATTATTTCTGAGAAAGAGTGGATTTCAGAGAGCTCGTATTTGAGTTTTCTGTAACAAAAAGGAGGAAGCCATGGAAAAGTCAAGCTGGAAAAGCTACCCTGTCCAACTCCTCCCACTCCATTAACCCCTCTTTCTAAATAGCACAGAAAAACTACCTTAATCAAACGTGGAGAACAAGAAAAAAAATACGAATCAACTCCACAAAAAATTACTATGGAGGAAAAAGAATAAAATGAAATACAGAAAATGACAGAAAAGAATTTGAAATAAAATGAATAAGAGCTATGAAAAAGAAATCCAATATACTTATAATTGGAACCCTGAGCTCCACCCAGCTTGCTCCACCCTGCAAGCAGCTTCCAGCCAGTCCCCACAGCCTCATCAGCTCTATTCTTCCTTTTTCGATACTATCTATCTCCCACACCAGCTACTTATGGGGGCTGCAGGGTTGTAAGCCCCACACAAGTCATACTGCAATAATGGTGATTCTGCCTACAAAAAAGAAATAATAAGAACTAAAGAAAAATAATAATTGGAGTCCTGAAAAAAAAATCATAAGCAAACAGAAAAAAAATTTATAACTATAATTCTAAAAGCAACTTTTCTCAAATAAGAGGACTGAATCCACATACTAACAAAGTGTATAGTGTATATGGGATAACTGACCCAAGAATAATCAAGAAAACGTATCATAATAAGACCACTGGATTTTAAAGAAAAAATTTATTTTGGTAACCAGGCAAAAAGTCTAAATCACTTATGAGAGGAAAAAAATCAGGATGGAATCTAACTTCTTTATGGCAAAAATTTATCCTAAAGATCAATGGAATATAATACATTTAAGATGCTTAAGTAAAATTAATGTAAGCCAAAGGGTATATGAGGGTACCTCAAAAAGTTTATGGAAAAGTGGAATTAAAAGATAACACAAATCTTTCCATGAACTTTCTGATGACCTCTGATATAAACAGAGAAATTGGCCCTTTAAATATAAGAGCTGTAAACAGATAGTTATAAACATACAAATATAAGACATGTTTTCCCATGAATAAATTTCCCATGAAAAAAATTTTCTGAAAAATGTAGGGACAAACTTCAGAAAACTAAGAAATGAATGGAGAAGTTTCAATATAAGATCTGAAGTGTAAGCAGACTGCACAAACTTTGTTATACAGTCTAGTTAGTTTATTTTTAGGCTTTTCTTCCTCACATACCCAATCTGCTTCTGAAATGCACCACGCAATTTGTCCGCCCTTTCTGGATTTTAAAAATTACTTTAAATTTGTCAAATGCAGAACCACAGAGATTTCAAGATGGTACAGATAATTAAGGGATCATAATACTAATAGATTCCTTTTGAAAAAAAAAGTCGTCCTAAAACTACAAATTATTTCTACACAATTAAAACACATTTGATAAAGCCCCAAAGGCATAAAAATCCAATGATACACATCTGAGTTTGCAGTTTGTAGGGACAAAAAAACTAAGAAATATATTGACTGACCTACATGATAAAATTATTAATACTAACCTGATAAGCTCTGTTTATTTGACTAGCTGCCCAACTAGCATATTTCATGTTGTCCTTTTTCGTTTTTGCACTTGCTTTTGGGTTAGAAGCAATATGACTTGCTGACTAAAAACAAAACAGAAACATCAAAACCAGAATTCCTTTTTTTAGTCAAGATAATCAAAAACATAAGGATCATGGATGCAGTGGGAATGATAACAAAATTTTAAAAATCTGTACCAAAACAATTTTTAAAATAAAAATGAAGTTGAATAGAATTAATGTTAAGAATAAAAATGCATTTTAAAATATAGTACAATCCAAAGTAATAAAAAGAGAAAGGATATTTTAAATAAAGTCTAAAATTATTTAATTATGTATTGGCCACAGCTCTTAACAGTAAAATCGCATATCATTTAAAGTAAAAAAGCCATGGAAGAGAACTTTAAAAACCAAAAAGCACTTTATCACTGTAGGACATTACTGTTGTTATTTCTTGTTACTGAACTACCTCAGCTTTCCAATGTCAAAATTTAGAATTTTTTAATATTAACAGAAGAAGAAACTTCAAAAATAATTTATTCCAACTTCCTGCATTAACAGGTGAAAAAAATTTAAGTCCAGCAGGAGTGATTTGACATGACCAAAGCAAGTTAATGAAAGTCTTTGAAATAAAGGAGATACTTATCTCTAAACCATTTCTCTTTTCACTATATCAAGAGTTTTCAGACTATGTTCCATAGAATCGATTAGTCACTGCAATTTGATCAACCCACTCCATTCTAAAAATGTATTTAAACGAGAGATTCTTAAACTGGGATCTGACAAACCCCCAAAACAGAATCTGTAAACCCCCCAAATCATATGTTATGTCTTTCTGTATCTCTTTGTCTGTGTCTCATCTGAGAAATGGCAGTAATAAGTGTACTTACTTAAATAGTTGATATCAGAACTTAATGATTTAAGGCAAAAAACTGAGCTCAGAACTATGCCTGACACATAAAGTGCTATGTATAAAATATTATTACTAATAATTTGCTGTCATACAGCTTTAAAAATTAGTATTTAATTTATTTGGTAAAGAGATGCTGCTACTATCCTGTATCACTAAGCCACTACAATTGGCTCTGGTCAAGTCCAGGAAAATTTTCTTGAAATTCCTTTAAACCATTTTCTAACTATATTTTGCCATTCCTTCCTAAAAATTATTTTATTTATGTTCCTTCCTATCTCCATTTCTTCAATCAATTCTTTTTCACTGAGCCCCAACAAGACACTCATCAAAGTCCATAGAAAGACAAGGATAAATCACAATTTCAAAGAACTGACCTATTAAAGTTTATTTTCCCAGCCTTTCTGATTGGAGAGAGGTGCGGACTTTATATATATTTTAAAACTCAGCAAATTATTACTCTATTTCCCATAGCTCTTGTTAATTGAGTTTCCTAAGCTCTTCATTTGGCATATATAAACAATAGATAATCCCACACTTCCCACAAACAATTCTAAACTTTTTCCCTATACCATAAAAAATGTTTCAATTTGACATATTAGAGATTTTATTTCTAGTATGTCCTTTATTGGCACAGCTTAAAAATATCTCATATAGTATAATTTAAGTAAGAAATACAATAATGCTGGGCACAAATCCAAGAATATCAAAACAATTAAGAAATATATAATATAGTTTTGTATCTGTTACTATTTAATTTTAAAAGGACAGATTTCAATTCTGATATGACAGAAGATACTTTACAATGAAATGTCAAACAGGATGTACTAACATTCAAAAATAAACTGCTTTACAACCTATTGCTCATAATTAACTAGAGGAAAAAAATTACCTACTCATGAATAAAATACAAAAAACAAGAGGAAAGTGATTGGAGGGGATAGTTAAATTTAAACAGATTTTAAGTGACAGATTTTGTAAAATAACATTAAACATGCACCACAACTCACCATGTAAAGCCCAAACAAAGCTCTCATATTTCTGTTGTTCAGTTTCAATGCCTGTGCAAAATACTTTCTTGAAAGTTCGAGGTTTTCAAGTCCACCTTGGGTATATTTAACCTGTTAAAAATTGCAGAGTGTTGAAACCTGTTTATTTTACTACTTTGAAATATAGCATGCCATGAAATATACCATGGGCATTAAGTAATTGAAACAAATATTGTGTAAGCAAATGCAAGATGCTAAAAGAATTCACTTTCAGGTTGTTAAAACTAACTTAAAACTGAAAACATAACCTCCCCCAAAAAACTATTCTATTCTATGAACATTAAGATCAAATCCTGCCACCATAAAAAAGCTAGTACAATTTCTATTTCAACTGCGTTGCAAATGCTTACATTATTATATTTTCTATTACCAGAATTATAAATCTAGGATACTTGAATTGTCCTCTTATAAAGTCCTTCCTATCCTATAGCATTCAATTGCACTGCTACTCTTAATAGTAAGCAAATTAAATAATTACTTCTCACATCCCAAAATATTGGCCTTAATATGAATTTCTTAGAATATGGACTTAAAAAAATCATAATCATTGTAAATGTCTCAGAAGCCATTAAATGGTGATACTTGTGACATAACTGATTAATTAGGAAAGAAAATAGTATACAAATATAAAAATATAAAGAATATCACTGTTTTAAATAGAAATTTTAATTGTAAAGTCAGTATTTCCATTACAATATTAAAAATTTTAAATTTTTATTCCCACAACTCAATGTTCATCATATATTTTAAATATTTTTATAACTGTCATGAAGAAAATATTCTTAATAATAAGAATAATACCCAACAGCAACAGAAATAAAATCATACACAATTGTTGTTTCTGAAAACAGTTACCTCAGCATATTGTTGACTGTATAAGTGGTTGTGTGGATTAGTCATCATAAGCTCCTCTAAACAAAAAGCTGCTTTTGCATAGCTAAAAAATATCAAAAAGAGAAATTAATTTTATTTTTTCATTGAAATTCTTCTTTGAGGCTGAGAAAAATTTTTAAAGTCACAAATTTTATCTTATTTATACCTTAAAATAATTTAAAAACAATTTAGTGATGTTAAACATTTTATTCCCAAAACAATTTAATAGCTTGATTAATACAGTACTTGTCATCCCGTAGTCACAAATACCGACAACACTAAATTTTTTAATGAAACAAATAAACTAACATAGGCTTAAATCCTAAAACAGCCTATGAGCAATCACTAGATATTACATTTTAAAAATCAGGTCACTACTGTGACATCCAAACATTATTAATAACATATGCTCGAAGACCTTGGATCAGGTTATGTATAAAATAACTTCTGGAAGTCCATTGATCATTTAATAAAATGTTCAAATAGCTAAAATATAAAGAGAAAATAAACATTTTATTAAATATTCTCTATTTACTAAAAATACTTCTTCACAAACATATTTACCAACAGTCCTATTACAAAGACTTCTCATTACTTAAGTTTACAGTCAAATATCAAATTATAATAAAGTTATTAATCTTTAAGCCTACTAAAGCAGATCAAGCTAGTTTTGATACACACTCTACTACTATTAAATCATGTGGTAGAGAAATAAAAATCTTGCTCAAAATCAAAGTAGAGAACTGCCAGAAATGGCTCTGTACAAACAGCTTTAAAACTACGTGACTATAATTCACCTTAATATATTTTATGTTTAAATGCATGTGAATATCCTCACTATTTATAGTACACCCTAAAGAAGACAGATGTTGCAAGACTTACTCTCAGTGAAAAGGTGATGACACTATACAAAAAAAAAGTCTTTAGGTGTGTTACATGTATTCATTTAATCCTACTAAAACCCTAGGAAGTAAGAAATTATTATCAACATTTATATGTGAGAAAGAACACTGAGACAAAGATGTAAACTAAACCCCAGTCTGTGCCACTCCACAAAGCCTACTCTTAACCATATGCGTTACACACCACAATGAAAAATTGTAGTGGTCATGAGAGCAATAAAGATGCCAATAGTAATACAAAAAATGGGTATGGGGAGTCAAACCCAAAGGGCCTGAGCAACAAAATACAGCCTGCAGACTACCTAAGAATTATAGCATTTTTAGATTTACAAAAGACCCTATATAGACAGTCTCATCCAAGATCATCTAGCTATTTAGCCCTTTCCATTTTTATATCCAAAACCTGGCATTGGTTCTTGACACCTGATAGGTATTTAATAAATGACTGAACAAATGAATGAATACCTAGAACAAAAGTATTATGACTTCCTATCTAATATTTATTTTATCACTCTAAAAGGGGAAAGTTGTCTTTATCCTTAAACACCCAACTTTAACAAAAGACAGTTCTCTTCAAAATGTGTTCCTTTATCTAGAACAATGCCAAAAATTCATATTAAGGCTAAGAATAAATATTCTTAGAGATTTAAATGGGTTGAGCACAACTATGACTCTGGTTCTTACAGAGCAAGATAAAATAGGCAGGTAGGAATTTCTACTGCAAAATGAATACCAAGATATTTTTCTCAAAAATTAATTAGCATCATATCTAAGAAGGCGATCCTTTCCCCTAACTTTACAAAGTACAAAATCTAGCTAATTTTGTAGACAAAATACAAAATCAAATAAATTTAGAGCTGGAAAGACCTCAAGAGATGGTATAGTCCAGACTTTCTCAGCTGGGATTGCCCAAAAATACTAGGCCACACAGAAAGTGACTACTTTCTCAATTCTGCCAAGAATAGTACCATTCTAGATGCATAGAGAAGTTCATTCATTATATACAATGACTCAATGAGACTAAGATTTAGAAGTAAAAGTAACTTGAATTTATTTAAATAGAATAACAAACCATTATTACTATGTCAGACTTAGTACCAAAACTAATGTTTTCTCCTGTTCCTCACAAAAGTATATATAACTATTTATAATATTTCTTTCTATATTGCTTTATCAACATTATGACTTTTCCTTATAGAATTCTGATAATTCCCTTTGATACAGAATTTCATAAGACTGGAATTACAAAAGGAAGCATGATCACAGTCATAATTAATATATAATTCTAGCTGTTCCTTGCTGATATAATATCTAGTTTTGATTACAAATCACATAAAAATTAAGTATTTTTGACAACGTAAATATATTTTTGCTCATAATATGAACTGGTAGTACTAACACATAAATTGTAACATTTTTTTTTATATTTAGACCAAGTAAAGTATCTCAGGATGATCAGTGGATGTGACATACACTACTGGGATAACTGAAGACAACCTAGGATTTGTAAATCAGACCAAACTTAAATAAAAGTAACTTAAAGATATAAGAAAATTATGTGGCAGAATTCTATATCTCTTTTTCTCTATATAAAAATACTAAATAGGCTTATATAAACATTCTACAATGGAAATTTATTTGGAGTCAAAATTCTAGATCTAGGCCACCAATGCTGCTTGTGATCTATTATACTTAAAGGAATTTGTAATTATTCATATGCAGAAAAGAATGTTGGATGTTAAATATAATTAGCATTTTCTAAACTGCTATATTTTTGCCAATGAATCCACAAAACTGATACTAAGCTGACATCACTGGTGCTACACTGACATCTCACAATAATTTAACACTCCACCAAAAAATTCCTACCTACTACAATGACTTGCCCAAACAAGTCAAATGAATCAAGTGAACTGATTCTAATTTTCATAGTTTTGAAAAATCTAGAGATATTTATTTCAACTCATCCTAAATCTAAATATCCCTTCTAAGTGTTCGATTAAAAAAACTAAATGGTCATTTCTGAACTAACTAGCTTTAAGATCAAAAAGAGTTTTGTGATACTGGATAAAAGGTTAGGCTAACTACAACTATCATTTCCTCTAAAAAGAAATTATTTTTCAGGTACTTTTGTATCTTTGTATTTCTTGATTTCTTTGGATTTTTCAGTTCTCTTAAGTGTACATTCAATTCTATTCTAATAAACTATTTAGAAACTCAAAACAAAGCAAAATTGAATGTGGCTCTACAAGGTGAAGCAATAAATAAATAAATTTAATGATAGGTTAAAAGTATAAACCTAAATTTGATGACTAGATATAGAAATATTAGAAACACAAAACAAATATTTTGTGAAACAATAAAATTGCAAAAGAAATATTTAAAAAACAGCGGTTATATACTTGTATTTATATAGTTCTTAGAGGACATAAGACATAAAAGTAATAATAGTTGATATATCTGATTTCCTAAAAATGTAAGGTTTCTACAAGTCAAAAAAATCAATATTAAAAAGGCATACAATAAGAATATATTTCTGACAAATGATTGCTATTCTTTATATAAATAGCTCTTTTCAAAATAAAAAAAAGCATAACCAATTTTCACTTATCAAATTTGCAGAGATTAAAAAGAATCATAACACCCAATATTGTTAAAGAAGTACTCTAATAATTGCTAGTGTGAAAGTAAATTGATATCACCATTCTAGAACAATCAGAAACTATTTAACAAAACCACAGAAAATGTGCATATTAATCAAGCAATTCAAAGAATTTAGCATATGGAAACAATTAAAATATAGATGATCACTACATCATTATAGCAAAAATGTAAAACAACCTTTATGTCCCCCTGGTTAAAAATAGATAAGATGAAACAATATAAAGCCACTGAAACTACATTGTAGAATGTTTATAGTGATAAGAAATCTTTGATAAAATATAACTAAGGGAAAGTATAGGCTATAAAAGATAATTTTATTTTGAGTTTTTGTTTAAGAGGTATGGAAGAACAAAAATCAAATATAAAGTGTAGTTAACACAGAATGGTGGAATTGTGTGTAATTTTTGTCTCGGTATATATGCTTTATAGGATTTTCCAAATTTTCTGCATTAGGTATTTCTTTAACTTGAAAAACAAAAGATTTCCTTAATAACTTGAAATGTTTTAAAAAGGCTTTTAGTCACAAAATTTTCAAAAAGTACAAAAAATTTTTAAATGACTGTCACCTATTTTAGGAGCAAAATTAAACTAAAGTTAGTTTTTTAATTGCACTCTGAAAATTCAGTTTCATGTTATTTAAACATAAGCATTATATACTATCTCTCATGCATAAGAGAATCATGAATATGTTTACATATGAGTACATACAAGCACACATACACCTATACTGAACATCATTCAGGAAATAGTTTCCTAACCAAAACAGAGAATCTGACAGCCAGAGTATAGTAGAAAAATAAAGAACTGTTGCCAGAATATAGCACACATTCATTAAATGACAGCTATTGCTTTTTATTTTAGCTCCCATTTTTATCAGAATTATGCAAATAACTACCTCAATTCTCTATTTCAATTTATATACATAGATCTCAGCAAAGGCAACAGACAAGTATCTTCATTCTGTTTTATTTCCTGAGTCAGTTAATTGTAGTATGAGAATAAGGTTAACTATTCATACACGATGAGAAAATGCGCATGAGAATCTGATTCAATTCTCTCAAAAAGAAGGAAAGAAACAATGTGATATACTTCAGATTCAGCAGAACTAAGGGAAAAAAGAAAAAAAAATTATGCTTCTAGATGGAGGTTAGCCTTAATGCTGTGATATTAGAAAACTTGCACTAAGACTCTGGACTAATCCTCTCACACTGGGATTTCCTCCTGTCACTACAGCAATAAAAAAGCTAACAAAAACATTAAAAATCCAATAAGCAAGTTCCTACAGCATTCAACATTCTTGATGATTCTTGGTTTTTTACCCAGGCAACAGAATGCTTCTACTTTGGAAGAGTTGATTCTCTTAGCACTAAGACTAATAAATGCACACAACTGACAGAATTTTTAAACAGCAGGGAGTATAATACTCTTTGTATACGAGAACAATTTGAACTATAAAAATTTTAATTCACCAAAAATAACCTTAGCTTAGCAAATGCAGGTCCTTCTAATTTCAAAAAATACCATCTACATTTGAAAGAAACACTTATTTCCCAAACAAAAATAATTTGGCAAAACACGAATGACCCAGTTAAAGCTATTCACATATAATGACCAGAACACTGTTGATTTGTTATTTTTCATTTAATTGTTGATTTATTTTGTTTCTCATTTATACTTTTTCACCAATCCTTTGGAAACCACTACGCCTTCTCAGCTTATACTGACAAAAATTGCATTTGACAAAATTTTATGTGTGTGTTACAACTTACTCATGTTCATTGATATAAAGTTCTGCAAGTTCATGCCAGGCTTCTTGGTCTCCAACAAATCTGGTAGAAGGAAAGGGGTAAAAAAAGTAAGTGTGTAGATAT
This sequence comes from Galeopterus variegatus, assembly GCF_000696425.1. Lineage (NCBI taxonomy): Eukaryota > Metazoa > Chordata > Mammalia > Dermoptera > Cynocephalidae > Galeopterus > Galeopterus variegatus. Next base: position 1,088,169 of record NW_007726139.1, on the reverse strand, counting down.
TCGGTAAATGAACAGCATGGAGGCAGACAGGAAAATGAAATGTAAATTCCATTTTAATTAAAAAAGATTTATCAGAATAACAAACACAATCCTCTTGTAGAATACTCACTGTTCCAGATACTCATTCAGTTCCCGAATGGCCTCCACATTTTTCCCCTGGGCTTTTCGAATGGCAATCTTACGCTTTCTTGCAGCCTGTGGGTTGACATTAATAAAGGATTAGGTCCTCATGATTCCCTTGGTTTTTGTAAAGAAGGTAATTTGACTGTGCAAATTATTATCTCAATGCCAGTGAAATTCCATTGTAGAACTACTGCTTAGTGGGAGTTTATAAACATACCCCATGACATCCCACTGGGGAATTCAATCATTCCTCTAACAATGACATATGCTTTACTTTTGATGCATACAATGTATGCATCATTTCACCCAAATAAATAACCATCCAGATTCTGATAATTACAAGCCAGCAGGGAATCCTAATCTTTACCCAACCAGAAGTCCTTTACTCTGTCTCATTCACAAGATCTGTATCTTAAGAGGTAGAGGGATAGTGAAGATTAGGGAAAAAAAATCTCACCATGGCCACTTGAATGTCATTATAATAATATGGCTTCTGACAATTTTCTTTTTTTAACAATTTTTAAGAGAAAAATCTGCCTATGAGTCTTTCAAAAGAATAATACTGAAAGAAGTATTTTATAATGAAACATTTAAAATTTGCATTTTAAAGTTTTTTAAATGATAAACATAAAAATCAATGACATTTATTTATGCATTCATCAAATATGTATAGGACATCTATTGTTTGCTTGGTACTATGCCAGATAATAAAAACATAAAAGTAAAAAAGGAATACATAATTCCTTTCAAAAGCTTAGTCTCATGAGAAAGACACATCACATAAAATTTAATGCAATAAGGAAAATGATAGAAAGATCTAGGTTGTCATGACAATAAGTAGGAGATCTTAACACAGGCTTTTGCAGAGTAAAGAAAGCAGAACGACAGGAAGCAAAGAGGGTCCCAGATGTGATACCCGTACTGAAACAGAAAGGTTAAGTAGTCATTAAGAAAGCAAAACAGGAAGTTATGTGTGGGACACTGCATAATAGGAGGAACACAGGAGCAAAGGCGTAGGAGAAGGCAGCATTGTGCCTAATCAGGATAGTTAAGTGAAGTTGAAGTGAACAGTCAGGGACTGGAGGCCACTGTATGAATTATTAAATTTATATCCCCTCTATCTCTGTTTAATTCAAACACAAAAGGATAAACAATAAAACACACTATAACCAGGGCCAAGTTAAACTTATTAATTTTGAACATGATTTCTTGTTGTTTTATATAAAACATACTTTATAAGATGCAGATAGAAGTAGTAAAATGAATGGGACCTCTTTAGAGTAAAAAGAGCTTCACATTGTGGGGTGGGGGGTGTGAAAGGTTTGGCTATGAAGAAGTAAAAGTGAAAAAATCAGAGAAATCAAGAGACTCCCCAGTAAGGCAGGCCAATATTTTGGTAATAAAAAATAACATGTTTTAAGAATACATATCCTTGAATATTCGGGTCATGCCAAAGGCCTAGCACAATACCTGCCACAGTAAGTACACTAAAATATGTTGGAAATAATTTCACTATGCAAAACAGAAGTGCCATAATAAATGTAAAGTTTAAAAAGTCTCAAGAAAAGTAAAGCTCTGAAAATAACTCAAATCCTAAAGCCATTAAAAAGAAAATTAGACTTAAAATGGGAGCATCATCCCAGTCCTTATGAAAATATGTGAGGGATAAATTAACATAATCAAGAAACTGATTTCTTTGGACATTTACTATCTGGTTTCACCAATCCAGCATCACTTCAAACGTAATTTAGTTTATTCCTTTCATTTTTCATGACATTACCTGTTCCACAGGCAACATGGTAGAGCAAAAAGAGTCTAAGTTTTGAAATTAAAAGAGAAAAGAACTGAATCCTAACTCTTGTCACTTAGCTTTCTTAACCTCTCCAGCTCCATAATACCACCTACCTGCAAGTATCAACATAAAGCAACTAACACAGTACCTAGCATATCACGGTATCAAATAAGTCAACTTTTTTTTTTTTTTTTTTACCATTGGTCTATGCTTAACATTTACATGTTAAGCCTTGTCACAAAGCTCTATGAGATCTTTAAAGGATGGGCACAGACTTGCCTTGATATTTAAATCTTTCCCCAATCCTTATAGGATTTGCACCAGCTAAGATGAGATACTGGATACATGCAGTGTAAACTTGTTGAAGATATTAGATTCAAATGCCACAAAGGAGACAAAAAGTCAAAGTGTAAATATGAATAACAACGAATACATCTATAGCAAGAAGTGTGGTATGAACACTGTAATGGACACTGTGATGCACAAATCAGTTTTGTGAAGGGTGTACTGAAAACATCTAACTTTAACTAATTTTTTTAGTTATTTGAACATAGTACCATTCCTCTACTGTTGAACACATATTAACATTTTTAGGTCAGTGGCATTCTAGAGAATACAGCTTGTAAAACACTGCTCTAGTGTGTTTCAAAGATCACAATTAATCTTTAGAAATGACTTTTAAAAGACAATCCTTTTGTAAATGATGGAAAATAAGTGTAAACAACTTAACTACATCAAAAGAGGTAGATTTAGAAGTAGGATCTGAAATTTATGATTTCCATCCTAGATTCTTCTATGAGACTTCCTGAAAGGAAGAATCTGAAATATTATAAATTAAATAATGTTACTATTATTTTGAATTATGTGTATTTGTGGTGCGTAGAATGCCATAATTGTATAAGAATCATGTAACAGAGAAATTTAGTATTAACTTTGTAATAGTCAATTTAAAAAACAAGTCTTTCCACTTAACAAGCACTTCAGTGAGGTATAAGAAATTATTTTAAATTCAAGGCTTTATTCAATTTGGGAAGCATGCCCCCAAATCTCTACTATATGAGCAATACATTACTTGATCATGTAAAACCTAAGATATAGCATTTTATCTCCTAATACTCTAAAGTTTAAAAAAAATTTTTAAGTGGCAACTATTCAGCTACATGAAGCCACTCTTCTTAATGAAAATATACTTAAAGAAAAATCTACTACACAATCATTATCACATGGGCAAAGGTATACTATTAAAGTCATATACTTCTTTACAAACCAACAGCCCTTTCCAGGTTATTTTTTTAAAAGAAAAATAGTATCACATTGCAGCATAAGAACTAATCTTTATTTATCATGATTGTTTTAAGTTGGTATTAAGCAGGGACTTTATTTCCAGCCAAAATGGAGTAACAGGTACCAGATTTACCCACTTGCCTAAAACAACCAAAGAACCAGTATAAATATATGAAACAACTATTTTTAAGGTAAAGGACATCAGATAATGAGGGACAGAGATCCCTGAGAGGCGGGATACAAACCAAGCAATCCCTTTTTTATTCCCTGGGCTCACTGCCTTGAATTTCAAGGGTGCTGTGCAGGGAGGGGAAAACTAGGTTGAACCAGCAGACTCCTGAGTTCAGGAGCAGGAGCTGACAGTCTCGGAAGATCTAAGAAGCTAGTGTTCATAGGACAGAGTACCAGAGAAGAGAGAAAAATACAGAATAAGGACTCAAGCTGTATAGAGGGTTCCCCTTGAATACTCAGGTTTGTACTGATCAGTGAGTGCATGCAGTTGAGGAAATTACCCAAGGCCAGGAAAAGAACCACCAGAAAGGTTTAGGGAAAACAGTGTCCAGCACTCATACAGGGCTGGGAATAGTGCCCCTTCTTCTACCAGCCAGGCTGGAAAATGTCATGATTCATGGGACACTGGACAGAGTATGCAGAAGGATCTTGCCTTAGAAAAGGGAAACATTTAGCCCTAGTCTGAACACTGTCCTGATCCTAACAAAGACCCAAAAGGATCAAACTGTTTGCAAGTAACTTAACTGTATCCCAGAAGAAAATTCAAGACTATTTACAGGAATACAAAAATAAAACAGGGTAAAAGGAAACTTTTGAGGATGATGATTTTGTTCACTATCTTCATTGTGGTGATAGTTTTATAGGGGTAAACGAATGTCAAATCCTATCAAATTGAACACCTTAAATATGTGTAGTTTATTCCGTCAATTGTATGTTAAAACAATTATAAAACAGCATTAAATAAATGTTAAGACTCGAGTATTTATCAACTTTCATTTGTCATTTCTTTCTTATACTTTTTTCCCTATAAAATATGTCAATGTTCTAAATTTTTCTAAATATCTTGTTTGGATCAATCTTCACAAAAGTCAATTTAAGTCTTAAAAATGAAAACTGTTCTACATTTTATAAGTGATCTTACTATTTGTAGTTAAAATTTCTATTATAAAATATGAAATGTCAAAAGTACTTTTAAAGCTACTCATTATGATATGGAAGAAATTATAGAAGCAAAAGTTCAAAAAGCTCTCCTTCCCACTCACATGCACTCATTATATTTTCAGAAAACATCTGTTGAGGGCTGGCCCGGTGGCGCACTGCTACAGTACGCCGCTTGGGAGCAGGGCAGCGCTCCTGCCGAGGGTTCGGATCCCACATACAGACCGGTTCCCGCTCACTGGCTGAGCGAGGGGCGGGCGCAGCACCGAGGGTTGCGATCCCGTTGCCGGTCCCGGTCCAGTACGGGCGCGACACTGAGGGTTGCAGTCCGTTGCCGGACATGAAAAAAGACAAAAAAAAAAAAAAAAGAAAGAAAACATCTGTTGAGTGCTTGCAATGCACTTGGTGCTGGGATCAGAAGGATGAATTAGACACCATCTTGCCTTTGCTTTTAGGGGGAGAGCATAATGTAATAAACATGTTGTGAACTTTAAAAGAGATTTATTAAATTCTGAGTCTTTGGAGACTTGTTGCATTAGTTTTGAGCATTATACAGCCTTGAAGAATGAGTGTGGCTTAAATGAAACAAAGACAATGTTCTGGGGAAAGACATCATATCACAAACGAATGACTTCAGTAAGCCTTTATTTAGCATTAAAGTATAAGGCCTGCTAAGGGAAGAAAGAATAAGGTGATTAGAAAAGAAGTTTTCAAGTTTTTCTTTGGGGTAGGTGGTAAAATGGGAAGTTGGATTTTACTGGACAATCTTAAATCTATTTAAAATAAAATGTGGCTCATAATAAACTTTTAAAATAATAAAAATAAAACCTAGTTCCATATGTATCTTTCCCTTATTTCCTCAATGAATTAATTTCACCTTTTAAATTAAACTTTAGATCATCTTCAGGACAATCTCCAAACTTACAGTGTTAGTTGGATCTTCTTGTAAAATGCGGTCATATAGCTGTATAGCATCATCATATCTATTTAGAAGGAAAAAGAATCATTACCTTAAAAATATAAAGCAGGAAGCATAACACTACCTGACTTTAAGCTATACTACAAAGCTATAATAACCAAAACAGTATGGTACTGGCATAAAAACAGACACACTGATCAATGGAAT
>NW_007726139.1:1067028-1081528 GCF_000696425.1 Galeopterus variegatus | reverse complement strand
ATGTTCTCACTTATTGGTGGGAGCTAAAAATAAATAAATAAATTCACTCACACACACACAAAAAAACCGGGGGTAGGGGGAAGAAGATATAACAACTACAATTTTTTGAAGTTGTTACAACAAGCAAACGGAAAGGACATTGTTGGGTGGGAGGGAAGAGAGGGTGGAGGGAGGGAGGTTTCGGTAATGGGCCATAATAATCAACCACATTGTATATTGACAAAATAAAAATTTAAAGGAAAAAATAATAATAATGATAAATAGCAAATACAGGGAAAGATTAAACTGGCAGGGCTTTAAATTCTTCCCATCTTCATTTGACAGTAAAAGTTTATTACTGTCTTATTTTTTAAGGAAAACAAATCATGTATAAAGTGCTTACAGAAAAACTTACTGCAAAAATATACTGATCCCCATAATGGCCAGTGCCAAAAAAAAAACACTGATTCAGTTTGGCCGACATACAAAGTTAAAAATGAGCAACACAGGTTAAAGAGACAGAGCAAGCATCAGTACCAGACTTAGATACAGCAGAAATGTTGGCATCAACAATTTGGGAGTTTAAACGACTGCATATACATTACGGGCTCTAATGGAAAAAGTGGACAAGATGCAAAAACAGATGGATAATGTAAAGAGAGATGAAAACTCTAAGAAAGAATCAAAAGAAAATGCCAGAAATAAAAAACACTGTAAAATAAATGAAGAATGTGTTTATGGGCTTAACAGTAGACTGTATATGACCGAAGAAAGAATCAGTGAGCTGGAAGAAATAATAAAAATTTCCAAAACTAAAATGCAAAGAGAAAAGAGAATAAAACAATGGAACAGAATATACAAAAATGTCAACAATTACAAAAGGCATAACATATGTGTAATGGAAATACTGGAAAGAAAAAAGCAAGAGAAAAAGGAACATAAGAAATGTTTTAAGTAATAATGGCTGAGAAATTTCCAAACTTGTAAGACACAAAACTATAGATCCAGGAACCTCAAGGAAAATCAAGTGGAATAAATACCAAAAAATCCACACTTACACAAACCATATTCAAACTGTAGAAAATCAAACACAAAGAGAAACTCTTGAAAAAAAAAAAATCTTACTTATACAGGTGCCAAAATAAGAATTACATCAAATTTCTCTTCAGAAACCTTGTAAGCAAAAAGAGAGTGGAGTAAAATACTTAAAGGAGGGAGGGAGGAGTGAAGGAAGGAAGCAAGCAAACAAGGAAGCAATAAATAAAAAACAGTTACAAATATGGTAGATATTAAACCAACTATAGCAATAATCACTTTAAATGTGAATGATTTAAATATGCCAATTAAAAGATACAGAATATCAGAGTGGATTTAAAACCATGACCCAACTAAATGCTGTCTGTACAAAACCCACTCTAAATATAAAGACATGGGTTAAAAGAAAAGGGATGGAGAAAAATAGGCTATAATAACACTAATTAAAAGAAATCTGGAGTAGCTATACTAATTTCAAACAAACCAGACATGAGAGCAAGAAAAATGTTCAAAGATAAAGAGGGGCACTAGACACTATAAAGGAGTCATTCCTAAGAAAACATAACCATCCTTAATGTGTATGTGCCTAATAACAAAGTATCAAAATATGTGAGGCAAAAACTAATAGAACTGCAAGGAGAAATCAGTGAATCCACTATTAGAGTTGGAGACTTCAATACTCCTTTATCAAGCAACTGACAGACATAACAGAAAATCAATAAGGAATAGTTGAACCAAACAGCACAATTGATCATCTAGAAGTACTGAAAACAAAATTTAAAAAGTAGATGGCAAAGAGAAAAATATTCTCAAAGCACTCTTATAAATCAAACATAATAATAATAATAATTAACTTCAAATGGCCCTAGCTTCTAGAAAAAAATACAAAATATCCCTGACATGTTGAAAAAGGAAAAGAATTCTTAAACAGTACACAAAAATCACTAACCATAAAAGAAAAGCTGACAAAATGAACTTCATCAAAATTACTTCTGTGCTTACAAAAGCACCATATGGAAATAAATACTCGAGCCAAAGAGGGGTATATATTTACAGCACATATACCTGACAAAGTTCTTTTATCCAGAATATACTAAGAACTCCTACAAATTATCAATCAAAAGGTAGAAACAACCCAGTGTTAAAAACAGGCAAAGATTAAAAAAGATAACTCAAAAAGATGCTATTTGAATATCCAATCAGCCATGAAAAGGTGTTCAACTTCATCAGTCATCAAGAAATGAAAAGTCAGTCAGTCATAAAGAGATAGTATTTCATGCACACTTTAATGCTCAGAATCAAAAAAGATTAATACCACATAATGATGAGGAAGATGTAGAGCAAACAGAATTCACCGTACTTGCTAGTGAGTATAAAGACTCTGAAATTACTAGACAATTGCTTGGCAGTTTCTTATACAACTAAACATACATCAACCCTATAAACCAGAAATTCCAAGCCTAGGTATTTACATAAAAGAAATAAAAACAAATGTCTTTAAAAAAAAAGTAAACAAGAATAAAAAAGAAAAACAAAACTAACCTATTAAGAAACAGGCAAAAAATCTAAGTAAATATTTCACAAAATGACAAACGCCAATAAACACATGAAAAGATTTTCCAAATCATTAGTCATTAGGGAAGTGCAAATTAAAATGACAATGTAATGCCACTACTATACCTACCAGAAGAGTAAAATAAAAAACCTGACAATACTAAATATTGAGATAAATGTGGAGCAATAAGCACCCACACATGATGCTGATGAGCAGGTAAAATGGCACAACTAATTTGGGAACCAGTTTGGCAGTTTCTTATAAAAGTAAAACTTATATTTGTCACATGACCCAGCAATTCTATTTCTAAGTACTTACCCAAAAGAAGCGCTACAGTATTAATGTTTGTGTTCCTCAAACATTCATGATGAATCTAATCCCTAGTGTGGTAGTACTAAGAAGTGGGGCTTTTAAAAGGTGATTCAGTCATGAAGTCTCTGCCCTCATGAATGAGATTAGTGCCCTTGTAAAAGAAGCTTGAGAAAGGCTTCCCATACTTCCTCAATGTGAGGATGCAGCAAAAAAGGCACCATCTTGGAAGCAAACAGTAAGCCCTCACCAGACACTGAATACATGGGCGACTTGATCTTGGACTTCCTAGCCTTTAGAACTGTGAGCAATAAATTTCCATCGTTCATAAATTAAGTTTAAAGTATTTCTGTCATAGCAGCCCAAAAAGATTGAGACAAGAAGTGAAAACATTATATCCACAAAAGAATTTGTACATGAAGTGTATAGTAGCTTTATTCATAATAGCCCCAAACTAGAAATAAAGCAAATGCCCATCAATAAAAGAATAAATCAAAATAGATTGTGGAATATTCATACAATGGATTACTACTTAGCATAAAAAGGAACAAATGAGTCATACACACAACAGGCACAAATCTCAAAAACATTATGCTCAGCAAAATACTTTCACTTATATATAATTTTGAAATAGGCAAAACTTATCTATAATGATAGAAACCAAAGCAGTGGTTGCCTCAGGTGTGAGGCATTGACTGCAAAGGTATACAGAGGAACTTTTTGTGGTGATACAAATGTTCTGTATCTTGACTGGAGTGGTAGTGACATGTGTGTACACATTTATTAAAATTCACTGAACTGTGCATTTAAAATGGGTGCATTTTTGCACACAAAATCTCCATAAAATCATTTTTTTTAAATGGCAAATGGTTATGAACAGGCAAACTACAAATGAAATGAAAGACTAGCATTTGAAAAAATGGTGAAAGATATTAAAAATAAAACAAAATTATTTTTTACCTATGAAAAGAGATAAAGATAAAAAAAAGTAGCCACATGCACTGTTTTAAGTATGAGGAGGTATTAGGAATTCTTCTGGTGAGAGAATAAACTGGTAGGATCTTCTGGTAGGCAATCTAACATTGTGTATCAACAACCTTAAATGTGAGCAAATCCTTCAATCCAGTAACTATGTTTCCAGGAACTTGTTCTAAAGAAATCATCCTGGATATGCACAGATTTCACTGCAAAGATATCTACTGAAGAAAGAAATTAGGAAATAGGTCAGGCAAATAAGAAGAAAATCAGGTAGACAAGAAAAGCCTGGCTAGAAGAACTATTTCCATTTTTGCTGTTGCATCTAACACTGCAGAACATATCTTTGTGTCCACATTTCTTTCTATGATATTTCTGATTAATTATTAGAAAAGCCTCAGATTATTAGAAATGCCAAACAGCAACAATATCTTCGAGACTCTTGATAGATAGGTTGTACTGAATGACATTCTCACCATTTGGGATGAGTGACCTTTCCATCGCTTTTTTCCATCACCTTTCCTTTGATGGGTAGATTCTATTCTTTATTTTGTTCCCAATTCACACCCTCCTCAGAATATATATTCAACTTCCTACTTATTTTTTCCAGCCAGATATTACATGACAATACAGCAAACTCAACATTTCTTCCACCCAAACCTCCTCCCTTCCTCATTCTATATTCTTCCCTGTTTGGCTGAAGACACTTATGCATTCAAGACAGAAACCCAAAAGTCATCTTCTTCTCTCAGCCCTAAAATGCAATCAGTGACCCATTTTTTACCTCTCTTAATTTCTCACATCCATCCTAATTTCTCCTCACTCTGTGCCACAGTTTAAGACACCATTTCCTCTTTCATGGGCTAGCACAATAATTCAAACACCGTTTTCTTTTTGAGACTACTGACTCCACACACATATTAGACCGATCTTACAGACAAATCCAAGTATTACTCTCTTTCTTAAATTCCCATAATGGTTTCCCCATACCTACAGTTGAAACTCCTTAGCAGGGCATACAAAGTCCTCCACAATCTGGTATCTGCCTGTATCTCCAACTTCAACCCTAACCCAAAACTCTAAAAAACCTTACATTCTAGCCAGCCATAATGAACTCCTGAACTCCCCACAGATGTGCTTCAGAAGTTATCATGGAAGAATGAGGAACAGGCCAAGTAGGTCCTTACCCATGCTTCAATTAGAGCAGACCATCTTTTCTCTCTTTTCAATTTCTGGGTTAATAGTAAACTTGAAAAGGGGTCCAGTTGAAAACTCCTGGGGCTTTATGATTAAGATGGCTTCCATTTGCTTTGTTTTGAATATATACATATACATACACATTCATATACACACATATATATGCAAAACAATCCTGAGAGATTGGCAATATCCTTATATTTTATAGAAGAATAAAGTTAAGAAGGCTTTTAAAAAAGTTAAATAATTTGTCAGGTCAAAAGCTAGTAAATGCTAAGGCCGGCCCGTGGCTCACTCGGTAGAGTGCGGTGCTGATAACACCAAGGCCACGGGTTCGGATCCTATATAGGGATGGCCGGTTTGCTCACTGGCTGAGCGTGGTGCTGACAACACCAAGCCAAGGGTTGAGATCCCCTTACCAATCCTATATAGGGATGGCCGGTTTGCTCACTGGCTGAGCGTGGTGCTGACAACACCAAGCCAAGGGTTGAGATCCCCTTACCAATCCTATATAGGGATGGCCGGTTTGCTCACTGGCTGAGCGTGGTGCTGACAACACCAAGCCAAGGGTTGAGATCCCCTTACCAGTCATCTTTTAAAAAAAAAAAGCTAGTAAATGCTAGAACCAGGATTTGAAGCTAGTTCTCACTCCAAAATATGATCCCATTTCACTAGGCCAGAGATGGTAAACACATTATACTCTTCTGTCAAATCCTATTTACTGGAAGTAACTGGGAGGATATATACTAAGAAGCATAGTGACACTATTCTAGATCTCAGCAGCAAAAGACCTTGCATAATTGATGATGTGTCATGTGTGTAGAAGGAACTAAACACAGACTTCATGACACTGTTCACAAGATTTGATTACCTTTCCATGGCTTCAAATCTCATGCCTGTTAATCGCTTGACTCTGTGACTGCCAGGGAATTGTCTTCTCAACTCCTGAAGACAAAACTGGAAAGATAAAAAAGACTTGAAGAGCAGTAATTACATTAAATATACTAAATGAGCTATATGGCCTAAACAGTCTTCAATTTATCTTCTTGAATAATTTAATTAGTGCCATCTATAAAATAAAGTGATATTATCAGTTAACAAATAATGGTGTGATGGAAGAACTATGAAATTACAGTAAAAGCAACAATCGTGCTCTTAACTGGGATCAGGAGATCCACTAAAACCCTTCAAATACTATAATCATATTACTCCTCCTTATAAAAACTGCTTCCATAATGTGTCAGGCCCCTAGTTAAATGCCAACAAGTTTCCTGGCCTTTTCTTCCTTGTAAGAGCATAAACATTCTCCTTGTAAGAATTAATGTCTTGACAGTCATCCTAAATTTCAAGCAAGTAATATTAAAACTGTTTAATTTGCTCTGTTGAAATCATATATTAATCAATCATCCTTTCAGTCCATATATCCTGATTTGTGGTCAGGAAATATAGACACAAACTCAAAAGAGTATCAAGTTCCTTTGGACAGGCATCCATAATTCACTCATTAACTCAACTAAATAAATAATCAAATATTTATTGTGTACCTATGTTCTCAGCAACATATGAGGGATTATAAGAGATTTTGGGAAGTACTAAAAATGTCAAAGATTATATAAATAGTCTATTCAAGTGTCCTAAAGCATGAGCAGCCAAAAAAAAATGACTTAAACTAGTAATGAAACTATTAACCAGAAATAAAATAAATTTTAATATGACCTAGAAATAATAGCTTCAAAGTCTGTGGCTGAAAAAATGCCACACTAAGAAAAATACTCAAGATCATCAAAAGTGAAGATTGTTCATTTATTTCTTTGACATCATGCAAAATTCATATTACTTGGTCAAGCAAGCTATGTAAAAATTCTGAACCATTTAAAAAAAACACTATGCTACAAAAAAAAAAGTCCAATTTGATCTCCACCTTTATCTATCAATATTATCTAACTTGGCCTCCTACTTTATCAAATGGCGTAGGGCTATTTCAGAAAAAAATTCAAAATTTCTCTTAAGATATAAAACTGCCACCTCTGTGGATATACACAAAAGATTATGTCTCAGAGGTTCTGATGATAATCCAAAAAGCTTTTGTGGAATGTTTTTACCACTGGCAGCTCCACTGAAATTATGGATATAGCCAATCCAAGGTAATTGCCTTGAAAAGGACAATGCTAAGTCAAACATGTATGTTTTCCTGGCAGTTCTATATTTAGTTTTTGTGTATTTCTTTCAAATTAAGAAATAATTATGAAGACTAAATAAAAGCATGATGTAAAGCATTTAGCATAGTGCCAAGTACATGAGAGTCCAAAAACATAGCTATTGTTTATTTTTAAATCAGTATTAGTATTTTAAGTCATGTTTTGTACATGTTATGATTTTCCAACAATTTCAAATATACATTTATAATATTGCATAACAGTATTTAACACTATATACAATGAAAGTCATTCAACAACTCAAAAGACAAACTTCTTTTAAACTATATGTTTCTTATTTAAACTCTATAATATAGCATAATTCACCTATTAAGTGGATATCCTCTTCAGTAAAACTGGAATACCCAAAGTATGTAGTTACACTTAACATTAAGAGTAGCATTCAAAACCAGCTATAGAAAGCATTTAATACAAGTCATACACTCTCTTAACTACTTATATATAATTCATGGTGCAAATGAAATATAAGATAAAATATAATTAGTTTAAATACCTACCAATGCCAAGTCATCCCGACCATAGTCTAGGGCCGCAATCATCACCTGTTCATATATGATCCAAACTAGATATATAAAGAGGGAAAAAAAACTGAATTTGATATAAAAATCCCCCCCCATGGAAATTAAGAGTAATGAACTCTTCTAGTTTGATATTTTAAAGAACATTACTTATAACTGAAAATTGATTTAATGTATTATTTCTGGAATTAAGGAAAGAAAGCATCCTTTATACGCTTTCTTTGGAAAATATTTTAATATGTTATAAGGTAAAACTCTTCAATTATTTAATATCTTTACTGTACTAAAAGATTCCTTATGAAATATATTTTGGCCAGACCAGAATTTCTTTATGATATACATTTTGGCCAGACATTTGGCTGCCCAGTGATCTTTAAAACAAAAATGCTTATTTGATAGCTTCACTACTACCAGCAATTAAAAATTCTTCTCAAAATAAAGTATCAAACTTCTTGAGACAAAAAGTCACAGATGAAACTGATGTGACCAGTAGAAAAAACATAAAAAACAGCTTAAAAAAAAAAATTATGTAGAACCATAAATGAGACATGTGCTGAGCACCTGAATGTAATAAATTAATGGAAGAACTTACTATCGTCTCCAAGTTTAGAAGCATATTCATTAATTAGTTCTTCTCCAACTTCCACAATTTGCTCACTATTTCGTGAGTTTTCTTCTCTCCATTTTCTCATTTTATCTCTCATTTCTAAAAAGAAAGTATATTATTTTATATACGTATGTGTATATACATATATGCACACACATACATATATCTGATAGATTTTTTTAAAATGACATGATGAAATCAATATTTAAGAAAATAAACACATACTAATGTAGGAGTCTTTGGTATCTCAAAGTTGATAAAGTATAGAACATAAACAAAAGCAACAGATTATTTAGAAGACCAAAACAGCATTATAACCAATATTACAACTATCTTTAAAAGTAATGAATGGCATGGGTCTGCCACAAAGATCCTCTACCTTTAAGCTACTTTTGGGGGGGGGGGGGGGCGTCATAGACTACTTTTAGAGTTTGATAAAAGCTAGGAATTATTTTCCCAGAAAAATGCATAAAGTTACATATAGAAATCTCAACATATTTAATGTGCTCCAGAAGTTCACTCATTGACCCAAAAATATATTTTCATAATCAGAGTATCATATTAGGCCATCAGCACCAAAAAATATTCATCACAAAACTTCCTTAATAACAACATTACTACAAAGGCATATATAATGAATAAAGATACACCACTATGCAAGGAAATAAACAGCAAGAATAATTAGAACAAAGGAAAACTTTTGATTATATTAAAATAAAGAATAATATGAATAATGTAAAAAAGAGTTAAAAGCACTGATAAAAAATAAAAGTGAAGAGAACAAGTTTACATATTACAAGAGGAAATTCTAGAAGTTTTATTTTTATTTTTATTTATTTTTATTTATTTTTTTTTAAAAAGATGACCGGTAAGGGGATCTTAACCCTTGACTTGGTGTTGTCAGCACCACGCTCACCCAGTGAGCCAACCCGCCATCCCCTATATGGGATCCGAACCCGTGGCCTTGGTGTTATCAGCACCGCACTCTCCCGAGTGAGCCACGGGCCGGCCCCAGATTCTAGAAGTTTTAAAGAACAGCATTGACAATAACAGAAATAATAACTGGGTGAAAAATATCTAATCCAGTCCCTTTTCACATAGTATTACAGACTTGTTTGTGCTCCCACCCCAAATTCATTTTGAAATCCTAACCCCCAATGTGATGGTATTAGGAAGTGGGGCCTTTGAGAGATAATTAGGTCATGAGAATGGAATCCTCATAAATAGAATTGGTGCTCTTATAAAAAAACACAAGAGAGCTTGCTTTTTATCTCTGCTCTCCACCATGTGAGAAGTAGTAGCTGTGGGCAACCTGGAAGAGTTACCTTCACCAGACACCAGATCTGCCAGCACCTGGTTCTAGGATTTCCTAGCCTCCAGAACTGTGTGGAATCAATATTTGTTGTTTAAGACACCCAATCTATGGTGTATTTGTTACAACAGCCTATAATGACTAAGACAGGTAAAGGTAGAATAAACTATACAATTCACCAGTCGTATACATGCTTTCTTACTCTTATCTGTCTGAAAATCTTGTATACATATTCGTCTAAAAGTAGCATCTTCTTCCTGGTATAGACATAAGTGTTGACTAGATTTTTTTTTTTTCCTTTTTGTCTTTTTTCGTGACCGGCAACGGATCGCAACCCTCAGTGTCGCGCCCGTACCGGACCGGGACCGGCAACGGGATCGCAACCCTCGGTGTTGCTCCCGCACCTCGCTCAGCCAGTGAGCGGCCGGTCTGTATGTGGGATCCGAACCCTCGGCGGGAGTGCCGCCGCACTTCCCAAGCGGCGCACTGTAGCAGTGCGCCACCGGGCCGGCCCCAAGTGTTGACTAGATTTAAACAGCTGAATTAAATGTTAGTTAAACAGATGAGTTAAGTGAACAATATACTAGACCCCTAGGGAATAAATATAAGAGAAGCACATAGGATTTTCACTACTTTTATAAGCACTATCTGAGTCCCTACAATGTGAAGTCTACAAAAGATAACAAAAGTCATAGAATGAAAATGGAGCCTAATTAAATTTAATTTAAAAAATGGTCCTAGGAAATCATTACAAATTAACATAGGTTTCGTTTTACTGAAACCTAGAAATCAACTTACCTCTCACTTTGCACAGAAAGTAACCTTGAACTAAGTCTAACTCCTTCAAGATGAGTTCAGCACACAAACAAAAAAGTTAAGTTATTCCACATAGAAGGAATTCCTGGTAGTTCAGAATAAAGAAACACAGTGGGAATAAAGAATTGAGTGGGTAGGAAGTAAGAAGAGTGAGTTTCTTAGAAGTTTTTTTTAATACTAAAAAACTTGAAGTTTGTTTTTAAAGGTAAAGGAGAAAACTAAAAAACATTAAAGAAACAAAAAAAAAAACAGCAACATCATCAGATAGTATGCTAGAAAAATCATTCTGGTGCAAAACAAACAACCACCACCAAAAAAACCCACAAAAAGCAAAAAAGCAAAACCCCAGAAGACAAGTTGGAAAGGAGTAAGAAGTTAAAAGAAAAGAACTAGTGGAAAGAACACGAATCTTATAGAATTGGTTTGAATCTAACTCTATCTTTTACATAACCTCAAACAACTTACCAAATCGGTGCTTAATTTTCCACACCTATGAATGGGGATATCTAATGCTCAGGGATGCGTAGTTAGAAATAATTAACTAAAATAGATATAAAGTTCTCAGCAGAATGTCTAGCACACAATGGGGATTCCGTAAACATTACTTCTCCCCATACTGATGAAACAGTCTAAGTGAAATACATGAATCAAGCAATAGGAATAGATATTGAGAATGAAAGAGATAGTTAGGTAAAAAAAAATATGTATGAGCTATTTTATTTTTTAAAAAAACAGACGGGAGAGACTCTGGAAGGATGGTAACAGCTACAATAGCATAATCTACAGCTACAGGACCTACATGATACCACCATCTACTCAGAAGAAAGCTAAAGGAAGCAACAAGTGGTATCTGATGAATCCGCAACAAGAGAAACCCAAAGAGCCAATAAGTATTTATTGAAAAGCACCATGAGCCAGTATGTTAAGAGCATCTGAAACAAGGAGGGGCTCTGCTCCCTAGAATTCCAGGTAAGTACAAGCAGCCAGTGGTAAGAAGGACTAAATGAGCTGAAGCAGCTGAGTCTCTGAAGTCTCAAAGTTGACCAGCCAAGGCTCATTTTAGGACAAGACTCCAAACTGAGGAGAGTGAAATTAAAATTTACAAGCCTGAAGACAACAGGAAGGAGTATAATATAGCCAAGAAATATCAGGAAGCAAGAATGCTATATAAAAACAACAAAAGAGGGAGCTCTCTAAAGTTAAAAACTTTACTGAACGCCACATCTAATTTTAAAATTTCAGAAAAACTAATTTCACATGAAAATGAGCAACAAAAAAGTATCAAGGTCATGTTATCAAAAGAAAAAATAGGATAAAAAACAGAATTTATTGCTATATACACTGAGAGCATGTAGAAGCCCATAAAACAGATCAAAACTGTAACACACTATTTCAAGACGAGCTAAAAGACATTTAAAAAAATTATACAGGACTTAAAATAACAACATGAATCTGAACTAGAAGAACTCAGAAATGAGCTGGAAAAACTCATGACAGAACTGGAAATAAAGGAAAAACAATTTCAGAAATTAAAACTAATCTAGAAGGAACATAAGCACAAATAAACAGTGTGAAAAAAATTTTTAATGTAGAAGAAATGAAAAGATAAATAAGGATTTGAAAAAATATGATAAATATTGAAGATAGGCAAAGAATATCCACTATACAGTTAAAAGGAGTCTCTGAAGAAGAAAATGCAAGCAAAGACACAGAATAAATACTAAAAACTATAATTCAAAAAAACTTCACTGATTAGGGAAAGATATAAATCTACATATTAAAAGAACATTCCATGTGCCTAAGAATATTAACCCTGAAAGACCAAAACCAAGGCATAAGCTAGCAAAACATAAGGAGAAAAAACCCTTTTGAGCATTATAGGAAAAGGGAGAATTTAATTTACAAGGGAAAGAAAATTAGATGATTACTGAACTTTTCCACAGCAATGCATAACAATAAAGCATAAAGGAAAAAATAAGGAATGGAATGAGAATCTGTAGATCAAAAGAGACTTAAAAGATGTATCAAACATTTTAAAAATTGGCAAAAATAAAGTATAGTGTCTAAGGATACACACTTAGATAATGTAACTATTTTTAAAACTGCAAGGAGGTGATTATTAGAAAAGGCAGGATAATGTTTATTGATGCGGGAAGAGAGGGAGTTATGATTGGGGTGGGGTACCTACCTGGATGGGACTTCTGAGAAGAATGGCAAAGTCTATTTCTTGACGTGGGTGGTAGTTTCAAGCATGTTCACTTTGTAGTAAATAATTAAGCTGTAAATTTGTTTCGTGTGGTTTTCTGTTTCCATTTTATTTTATAATAAAAAGATACTTTTTAAAAAAGGAAAGAAACAAGGGGGGAAAATCCTTTAAAGTATAGATGGTAAAAAAAAAAAAAAAAAAAAAAACCGCTGTCATTTACAAAATAAAATACTGGGAGGTTTGAAAAATATTTAGGTTAAATAACAATATATATCCTTGAAATTCTGACACAGAAGTTCAATAACTAAACAATTTTAAAATACAGAGCTTATATTTGCTGGAAATGATCTCAAATCTATCATAAAATTGTTACCGTGCAATATTATGAAAAATCTGAAAGTTAACCAAAACCACTATGGGGATATATTTCCAGCTGAAAACACATGGTTCCTGACATGAAGATCCCCCAAAATAAAGTTACACTGCAAAAACATTAGTACTTTTCAGACTAAGACAGCTTAAAAACACAAAATAAACCAAAGAACTCCAACGTTTATCCCATCAACTCATAAAATTTTACACCTTGCACAGTTTTAACTATTAAAACAATAATAACACTGTCACTCATTTAATCACTGATACAAGACCAATGTTGAAAAAAAAATTCTATTCATTTAGATAGAAAACAAAAATTGGAAGAAAAAATAGTGCTATTGTATTCAAATTCAGTGATAAATATCTGACAAAAATAATATTCTCTTAAAACTGAGGTTGGCTAAATAGGATTAAAACAATGTAGCAGTATACTATCTATAAAACTGTGGGGCTTACCGTGTAAAGCCTAGCGGCTTTATATGTAATTCAGATTTTTATCCAAAGTTCAGCAAATAAATTTTTACAAGAAATGTATATGTTCAGATAGACAACTTTGATTCTCAGATTCATTCACACCCTATAACACAGTTCACTTGCCCTACCTGAAGTCCACATTCTCTTTCAATCTCGCAAATTATTATTATTATTTTTTTTTTTTTTTTTGACCGGTAAGGGGATCGCAACCCTCAGCACGGTGTGGGCTGCACCATACTCAGCCATTGAGCACACCGGCCATCCCCATATAGGATCCGAACCCGGGCCTCAGCGCTCCCAGTGCCGCACTCTCCCGAGTGAGCCACAGGGCCAGCCCTCGCAAATTATTTTAAAAGAGGAAAAACAGCCTTGAGAATATGAATTGTTGAGTGTTTTACAGATCTGTTCCACTATATTGCATCCCTTGCCCATATCCTGACACCCAAATTAACAAGTGCTAGACCAAACAAATTAATGCTACTTGAATTATCAAGAATAATCATTTAATCTATTATAAATTCTTAACTTGATTCAGAATGGGAATTTTCTGCAATGTCCTTTAAAAAGCAGTAGAATCTCTGCCCATAACTAAAGATAGAAAGCAAAAGAGAAAAACTGGTTCCCATCTCCTTTTTTTTGTGAAATATCTCACCAACAGTTTTAGATTTTCTATCAGTCCTCTCCTACTTATTCACAGTCAAAATATATTATTAGAAAATCTCGGGCCGGCCCGGTGGCGCACTGGATAAGTGCGCCGCTTGGGAAGCGCGGCGGCGCTCCCGCCCGAGGGTTCGGATCCCACATACAGACCGGTTCCCGCTCACTGGCTGAGCGAGGTGCGGGAGCAACACCAAGGGTTGCGATCCGTTGCCGGACACGGAAAAAAGACAAAAGACAAAAAAAAAAAAAAAAAAAAAAAAAAAAAA
>NW_007726139.1:1064105-1066728 GCF_000696425.1 Galeopterus variegatus | reverse complement strand
AAAAAAAAAAAAAAAAAAAAAAA
Source organism: Galeopterus variegatus (assembly GCF_000696425.1). Classification (NCBI taxonomy): domain Eukaryota; kingdom Metazoa; phylum Chordata; class Mammalia; order Dermoptera; family Cynocephalidae; genus Galeopterus; species Galeopterus variegatus. Next base: position 1,066,705 of record NW_007726139.1, on the reverse strand, counting down.
AAAAAAAAAAAAAAAAAAGAAAATCTCATGTTTAAGACATTCCTCTTTAATCTATTGATACAACCCTACGATTTCTACTCAATCAAAAATATTCATATATTAATACATTATTTCTATAACATATGGGAGGAAAAGAAGGCAAAGCAGTTCCTTAGGCCACTGCACAATGGAACACAGGTTAATACGTCATTGATTGCAACCCAAAAAAGAGGTGAGAAACACATTATCAAAGAATAGTCCCAGAAATCCAAAATAAAAGCCTGAAGGATTACCCATCAGAAGAGGGAAAATGAGAAGAAAGCACTTTTTGTAAAGACCAAATGGGGGAAGCAAAGAGCTCTTTCACACAAATATTACCCTATTTATCCCAGCTTTAAATCTTAAAAGAAAATAAAATTTAGTATAATATGTACTTTAAGATAATTTTAATAAGGTATAAAATAAAAGTAAAAATATTATCTATATATTCTTATGCCTCTTTCAAAGGTATTTTAGGGGCTGACTGGTTAGTTCACTTGGGAGATAGTGGTGATGGTAACACCAAGGTCAGTTTCAGATCCCCTTACCAGCAAGCCACCAAACATATCAAAAAACAAAACAAAAATCAAAGATATTTTTTAAGTGTTACATATACTTCAAATTTTCCCCACAACTCTTTTCATTATCCAAAGATTTTTCCTGTTTCAAAATTTCCATGTTTTACATTTTTACTTTCTTCAGTTTTCTCTTCTACCCATGTAGAGGCAGTAGTAGTGTGCAGTGGTTAAGAGTGAAGGTGCCAAACTCAAACTGCCTGAGTTCAAATTCCAGCTTTGCCGGGATTCCAAGATGGCGACGGGTCTGGAGAGGGGGCGCCAGAAAACAGTGTGAGCCTGAGAAGCGGGCACTGAGCTGCCAGAGTGCTATCTGCATTTCCAAGAGCAACAAAAAGTGAATAAGTCTTTCAACAACTAAACTACAACTATAAAAAAAGCAACTACAGACTCGAAGTTTAGGGCCGACACAAAAGAAGATTACTGAGAGCACCCGAGCCGCGCCGCCAACCGAGTAAGCAGCCCCAGGCGGCAGAGACCAGAGACCAAAGACGGGGTCCACGCCAACACAGAAACGGAGAGAGAGCCACCCGGACTGTCCAGCTCTGTGAGTGACCCACAGCCCAGCCCTGCTTACGAGGCAGACCCCCGTTCGGCTTCCACCTGCCACATCAGACCAGCCACCGACCCCAGGGCTGTCTCCATTTTCTCGGGTGGGGGTGGAGCCGGCCGGTTCGGCCAAGTCTGAATCCCTCACCTGGCTCAGCTCCTCACTGAGCCCTGCCACTTGCTTGACCCGGCGCAGGGCCTTCCAGGGCCTGTGGGCCGGCCTCCCATCCCACTCCCTCCACGGTTCTATGGTGGGGCTGGTGACGTAGGGAGCCCCTGGTCAGCTTTGGGAGACAGGGAAAAGCGGGCCGGGCCAATTGTTACTCCACCGCACCCGGGGCTCCGCCCCCAGTAAACTTCCTGTTGCCGGGAGGCAGATACCACCTCTGCGGCCACCAGTTCAGAAAAACACCTAGCCGATTTTTGGTTAGGAAAAGTGTGGTTGGAACGCTCCCGGGCTTACTTGAACCTGCCAGAGAGCTGAATTCGGGTGGGCGCAGGAGTCAATCCATGCCGGGGGGATTCAAAGAGGAACTGTGTGCTGCAGGATCCTCCTCCGAGGAGCTCACGCTGAGAAACCCCCACTCAGTGCTACAAAGCCACCCAGAGCGACGAGTAGACTGCGTCCAGGAGAAACCTGAAAGTATTCCTGGGCGGGGCCGACCTGAGCAGGCGCTTGAGGATACGGCTGACAGACGGGGTTGCAGTAGACACACCCCAGCTCACAGAGGGGAGGTGTCCGGTTACAGAGGCGGAGACTCAGCAGTTAAAAAAACACACCTTGCGGCCACCTGGTAAGATTCAACAGCCCCACCTAGTGTGCAGACTCGGCAGAAAACACTCAACCTGTGGGGCCACCACAGCAGGATCCAGCAACCAAGCAGAGTCCAGACTGACCAGAGAGGAGCCTCCCTGGAGAGGCCCAAGACTCGAGGCAACCACACACACAAATCACTAGAGGCCAACTGAGCCAATAGGGTCAAACCTGGGCACTGTGAAACCCCCTGCCAAAATGAATAAACATCAAAAAAAGATACCAGAAATACAAGAAACCTAGAAAGTACACCACCAAAGGTTAATAAATCTCAAACTCCAGATCCTATAGAACAAGAAGCCCTTGAAATGAATGACAAGGAATTTCGAGTGATAATTCTAAAGAAATTGAATGAGATAAAAGAAAACTCAGCTAGACAGCATGATGAAATGAAGAAAAGTATACAGGACCTGAAAGAGGAAATGTACAAGGAAATCAACGTCCTAAAAAAAAAATGTAGTGGAACTGGCCGAACTGAAGAAGTTATTCAGTGAAATAAAAAACACAATGGAGAGTTTAACCAGCAGGTTAACGGAAGTTGAAGAGAGAACCTCTGAACTTGAAGATGGGTTCTTTGAAATAACACAAGCAGACAAGAAAAAAGAAGTATCAAAGACATTGAAGAAAATCTGAGAGAGATATTT
>NW_007726139.1:1063509-1064095 GCF_000696425.1 Galeopterus variegatus | reverse complement strand
TGCCAGCCAAGAATACTCTACCCTGCAAGGCTGTCCTTCCGAAATGAAGGGCAAATAGTATATTTCTCAGACAAACAAAAACTGGAGGAGTTCACCACCACACGACCACCCTTACAAGAAATTCTCAAAGGAGTACTGGGATTGGTTCCTGAAAATTAACTAACACTGCCATAAAAACCGAAGTAAAATCAAAACCCACTAGTATAATAAAAATGACAATCATGAAAAGAAAACAAACGATCAAAATCACTAGAGGCAACCTCAGGAACCAACAAACACAGAAAACAAACAGCAAAACAGAAGGCAAGGAACAAATATCACTTAAGAAAACCAAAAAAATAATTAAATGCTAGGAATAAAGCAACACCTCTCAATAACAACTCTTAATGTAAAGGGTTTAAATTCCTTTTTAAAAAGACACAGATTGGCTGACTGGATAAGAAAGATGGACCCAACTATATGCTGCCTACAAGAGACCCACCTCACCCATAAAGACTCACATAAATTAAGAGTGAAAGGACAGAAAAAGATCTTCCATGCAAACAGAAAAGAAAAACGAGCTGGAGTAGTTATATTCATATCAGAC
>NW_007726139.1:1006108-1060385 GCF_000696425.1 Galeopterus variegatus | reverse complement strand
GCCAAGAGTTGGAACCAGCTCAAATGTCCATCATCAGATGAGTGGATATGGAAAATGTGGTTTCTCTACACAATGGAATACTACTCAGCTATAAAAACGAATGAAATACTGCCATTTGCAACAACATAGATGGACCTTGAGAGAATACTATTAAGTCAAACGAGTCAGGCAGAGAAAAAGAAATACCACATGTTCTCACTTATTGGTGGGAGCTAAAAATACACAAATAAATTCACTCTCTCTCTCACACACACACACACACACACACACACAAAACCGGGGGTGGGGGGAGAAGATATAACAACTCCAATTTCTTTGAAGGTGTTACAACAAGCAAACGGAAAGGACATTCTTGGGTGGGAGGGGGGAGAGGGAGGAGGGAAGGAGTTTTCGGTGATGGGTCCTAATAATCAACCACATTGTATATTGACAAAATAAAAAAAAATAAAAAAATAAAAAAAAACAAATTCCAGCTTTGCCACTTTCTAGCTGTGTGATGTTGGCTTAGTTAACCATGTTGAACATTAATGTTCTCATCTAAAAGATGGAGATGAAAATAATAAACCCTGTATCACAGTGTTGTGGTAAGCATTACGAGTTAATTTATGTGTTTAGAATAGTACGTGGCACAACACGTACTCATAAAATGTTAGCTATTATTAACATTCTACCCTCTTTTCTTCTCAGTTTTCATAGGCAATTAATTCTCTTTTGCTTTCTGGACCAAGAGGTTTTGAAGCTTCTTCCCAAGTCAATGGTACATACTATAAAAGCAAAGGCTATTTGCCTTTTTCTAATCCCTCCTTCTCTGGCTTTGCTCTTCACATTGCATTTAAAAGAGATTGAAAGTAGAGTCACTAAATTATAGCCCCAGGGCCAAATTCTACAGCCACCTGTTTTGATAAAGTTTTATCAGAACACATCCACCCCTTTTCATTAAGGTAATGTCTATGGCTGCTTTTGAGCAACACTGACAAAGGAACACTTGAGACAATCCATATGGCACACAAATATTTACTTACTAACGGTCCTTTATAAAAAAAAAAAATGCCAACCCCTGACTTACAGTGTAAAGTAGCAGAAAGGGCATAGGATCTAGAGTTACAGGACTAGAGTTTAAATTCCAACACTGCCACTAATCAGCGTGGTGATCTTGGACCTGTCACTTAACATTTCTAACCTCAGCTATAAAATATAGAAGGTCACAAGCCTGTTTTACAGATCTCTGCTGAAAATTATATAAAGCAAAATCTGGACCCTTCAGATGTTGCTTGGACAGTATAACAGTTACGGGCTCTTAGTTTTTAAGCTGATTTTGATTACCATTAGGTAGCACATACACTCACCAGTTCTTCATACACACCACTACTATCTTTCCCCAAACTTTACACATTTTCCTCATCTACTTGGCCCAACTATAGGACACCTAATATTAGATAATTTATGTAAAGCACTTGTGAGATGTAAAGCACTACAAATATTTTAATTACCTTTATTTTAAGGAAAATAACAGATAACTGTTTCAGTCTCTGGCAAGACATAAAGGTTTTTCCCTCACTCCTTTCTCAAAAGTGGCTTAAAACTTTTCATTTTACCCTAAACCCCTCAGAAGAGGTATGTTCCTCAAAGCCAAGGTTAGTTTATTGAATACTGTGTAAGTTGCTCACTGCTTGCTTGTACATTGTATTAACTACTGTGCAAGCCCTATAGGATCAGCTAAAGGTCAAAGGTTAAGTGAGTGGCTATGATTAGTCTTATTCCTTTCATAAAGACTACATATCCCTATGGTGAGACAGCTGACCTCTGAAAGGTGGAAAAACATGCCTGCTAATTATTCTGCTGATTCCTTTAGCTCAAAACTTCTTCCTCCCATGCTATATTTTCTCCACTTCACTTTATTATATATCCTGAAATACCATTTAAAGATTCATTTACATGAATCAACATACTCCTTTAAAAGGTTGATACCAGTGGGACAATAAATTTTAAATTATTCATAATCCCACAAATTTGTCTAGTCATATGGATTGCAGGATGTTGAAAGCAGCCATTCTAAAAGAGAAGGCAACTTAATTTGAAAAAATACTTAATTTATTTTAAGAGAATTCCAGCAGAAGTGTTTTTCAAACAGTATAGCAATCTATCAGTGGGGTGTGAAACCAATTTAGTGGATTTCTTCCATCATTTGAGGGGAAAAAAATGGAACAATATGAATGGAACAGAATGCACTGCTCACACTAAGAATACTTTTTAAATGAAACTTTGGTTTTAGTTTACACACACATTCAAGAAACATGCATACATATGTATAAGTATATCCAATTGAGTAAGAGTTAATTTGTTAAAGGTATTTCTTATTGTGGATTAAGGAAAAACACCATTGTAGAACAGAGGACCCACTTTTTTAAAGCATAACTTCTAAGAATAACAGTCTAACACACAGTTACAAACATTATTATATAAAAATATAATAACTAAACACAAAACAAGGTACATTGCTTATGCATGAAAATGTAGCTTGTAAAATAAGCAACATTTAACTGTAAACACCCTAAAGCTATACTTATACAGCTGACCCTGCCCCACTTTGTATGCTGTTATAATGAATACAATGTAAAATTACTTGTCACATTTTCAAAAATGTCCTAAACATATGCATTAAAAAAATTTTTTAGTAAAAATAAAATTATCTCTTGAAGAGAACATGATTTCACCTTTGACAGCGCAATACCCAGACTCACAAGATGTAAAACCAAAGTCATCTTTTCCTACAAAGGTGGCTTCCCTTTCCAATGTTCACATTTCTATTAAATCCACCTTCTGCTCACATTATCTTAGATTCCAATTTCAACTGTTTTTTCTGAGTCCTCCTTTGGTATATAAGTCCTGAGGTCTCTTTTGAAATATTTCTAAGATTTATACCTTCCACTCTATTTCCACTGATTTTATCCAAGCCCAGGTTCTCACCACCCCATGCTAAAATTGCTAGGATAGCTTCCAAAATGGTTTCTCTACCCCAATTCAACCTGCAAACCACTACCAGATATTTCTAAAAAAATTTTGCTTCATTAGACAATTTAAATTCTTAAGATATCTAATGATTCCTATTACCTTTTAGTTAGTACAGTGTAATGACTGAAACCATAGCCTTTGGAGTTATTCATCATTCAGCTAATATTTACTGAATGCCTACTTCGTGCCTGACCTGATCTGGGCATTGGGAATGAAGCAAGAAACGAGATAAAAAGTCTCTATACTCATGGTGCTTACATTCTAGTAAGTTAGAAAGATGATAAAAAACGTAACTTCAAATATTTATAATTCCTATGAAGGAAATTAAAGGACTATGTGATAGTCAGGAGATTGGGGGGGAAGGAGGAATCTTTAGAAAGGGTAATCAGAGAAGGCTTATGTGAAAAGGAGTTTTTAAGCTGAGGGAAGAATGAGAAGGAGCCAGCCATAAAATGGCAAATCTAACCTCTTTTTATTTTTTTGGCAGCTGGCTGGTATAACGATCCCAACTTTGATGGTGGTGTTAACATCACCACACTTTCCAAGTGAGCTAACTGGCCAGCCCTATAAATCCAAGTCCTTAACAAAGAAACTAACTTGGCATGTTTCAAGAATAACAGAATGACAGCCTAGGTGGATGAACTTGACTAGTTATTAACTGAGTTGGGGAGAGCAGTATAAGAGTAGCTCAAATTACAGCACTCCCTTTTACTAGCTGTTGGATATTGGATAAGCCACTTCAACTTTCTAGTCTGCTTCTGCAACTATAAAATGCAAGTAAAGCCTATCTCATAGGATACACATTAGGATTAAATGAGATGATGTACACAAATATTCAGTAAACTATTTTCATCATTATTATCATTACTACAGATACTACTCGATCGAACTTCAAAACAAACTTCATATTCTAGCATTCACTCATTAAACAAACAAGCATTCACTGAGAGTTTGTTTTCTGACTCAACGCTATTCTGGTCAATGGAAGGGTTGAGAAGATCTGTGTGTACAAGGAATGTAAACAAGTAATTAAAATATGATGGGCAAGATTAATAAGGATCACTAAAAATTCTCTTAACCCTTCTCTGGTTAGAATCAAGTCAAAGAATTTCTTTCTGCAAAACATACTAATCATGCCCACATTTTAGAAGCTCTTCACTAATAGGCCTCATCATCTAGCTCTTGGTTTAGTATTTCCACCAGCTGTTATTTTAAACAGTCAGCTATATTTATATCCAAATCAGTTCGTGCCAGTTAAACTTAATGTAATTGTATACTATACAATTAACTATACCATAGTTAAATATTATAAGCCAAAGAAAACTTGAACGTAAAAGATAGACTTATTTCTACAAAACAAAGCTAAATGCTTTGAAAAGACTACATAAAGGTAAATAGCTTCGAAACTTGCTGTCACGTTAGACATGGTGACTGAACTGAAAATATTATGAGGAAGATAAAGGGATCTCTATCAAAGAAAAGGCCCTGTCTTGTATCAACATGTACATTTATAAATTTTAAGCTTAATGAAAGAAGCCATCATCTTCTTTTCTTTAATTAAGAGAATGGTTCCCAACTATCCACGAAATGAAGTCCCAAACTCCTTAGTCTAACATTCAATGCAACAACCTATCTTTCTAGCTCTTACTTTTCGAAAACGACCTTCATAAAATACATACCTCACTGAAACCTGATTTTTATTTCCCATACATATCTGTATCAGTACCTTGCAGACTTCAAAGTCTCAAAGACCTATATCTTAAAGGACGAGCAGGAGTTGTCTTATGCAGAAAAGCATAAGAGGTGACAGTGGTAGTGTTGGAGACAGTAGGCAGAAGAAAGATGATGAGTTTAGTCTCGAGTTTATTAATTGCGGAACATTCAGTAGATGTGCCTGTAGATAACTGGAAATATAAGACCTTCAGTTTAGAAGTGAAATCTCTGAGTATGTTCCATGAAATTTGGGACCTTGACTGTCTTGTTCAGCATTGTATCCTCAAGAACTAGAACAGTGCCTGGTGCAAAGTTCTCAAATACATGTTTAATTAACATGTTGTTTAGCATACAGCCTGATAGTTAAAGCTGGGTGTAGATGAGATAACCTTTTTCAGATCTCCTAGAAACTGATGAGATCTTCGAACTATTTTTTCCCAGAAATATGCACGTTTATATAAACACTCAATTTTGCACATTTCATGGAGTTCACAGACCACATAACACTTATGTCTGCATCAGTCAGGAGTCTATTGATCTCAAGTTTAATACCACTGATAACGGATTAAGTAAAGAAGAGGGTATAGGAATGAACCATTGGGGACACCCTCCCCACCCCCAAAAAGGAGTAAATGAATATAGAAAACTCAGCAAAGGTCTAAAAATTAAGAAGAGAATCTGGAAGAACGTTATCAGGAAATCATGGAAAGAATTTTTCATAGAGGAAGTGATCTACAATTGCTAATGTGGTGCAGATGTATAAAACACATACATCAAAAGTGTCATTAGGTGCCCCTACAGACCTTAGTGGAATGGTATTGCATGGAAACCAAATTGTGGTTGCTTGAAGGACTGAACAAAGAGAGATAGTAGGAACAGTGAGAAATGAACAAAAACATTTCCAAAAAATTTTTTTCAACAAATACTTACTTAGTGCCTATTATAGGCCAGGTGTTGTGTTAGGCATCCTATTCATGTACTGCCCAAACACCATATTCTCAAGAAACTTGACTACTGTCCTTACAACTCTAAATTCTCTTTCCCACCTCCGCACACCTAAGTAGTAATTCCCCTATGCAATAAACATCAACCAGCTGAATAAATAAATCATATATTCTATTTTTTCATAGAGCTTAATAGACACTTGGACAGTGCTAGACTTACTACATAGGTCTTTTACAGACAAGCGATAAATTTTCCTATCACAAGAAGTACAGTAGTCTTTAAACTCAATTCATGACGTTATTCAATGGAATTCCTAAGGACACAGCTCTGACATTCCCCCCCTCCCGCCAAAATCTACACAAAACACTGTCTCTGAGAGTGGTCCCATCACCTCCTACATCCTAAAAATCTAACGTCTAAAATAAAAATCTAGAATACTCTTTCCTTAGAAATACCTTAAAACAGAATTTTAATTCTGAAAAACTATAAATCTTCATTTTACAAATGAGCAAACTGTATCCTATTAGTTAAGTGAGTTGCCTAAGTTCATTTAAGACACTAAAGAAATTATTCCAATACTAGAAAAATGATTTATAGTTAATCTTTTCTGACAATTTGTTAGTGTTTATTATTAATTCCATTAACCATTCAGTCAACAAATAATTACTGAATTCCTCCCATGTGAAGTGATGTGACAGAGAACAGAATAGGCCTGGGACCTTTCATTCTAGGAGAGACAAAATTTTAAAACATAACACAATTGAGTAAATGCTTCAAAAGCATGAGAACACATAATTGAAGGATCAGGGGTAAGTTTTGCTGCTTGTCTGATTTTGCTGTTGGGGTTTTACTTTTTCTTTTTTTTTTTTTAATTTTGGTGGAGGGATGGGGAAAGGAAGGTGGGTGAGTAAAATGGTCAAAGAAGGCTCTCTGTAGTATGTGACCTTTGATGTGAATTCTGAGAAATAATAAAGTTTAATGGGGGCAAGAGTGAGGCAAGGAGGGAAGAACACTCCTAAAGGAAAGAATAACATGTGTCCAGCCCTAGCACAAGAAAGAGCATGGCAATTTAGGAAATTAAACAAACGCATCGTCAGTTCATTGAATGAGGGGGAGAATGGCTCACAATAAAGCTGGAGACATGAGCAAGAGCTAGGTTATGATGGGAGGGACATAATCATATTAACTAATAATGGCACATCCTTTTTACAGTACTTAGTTTACAATGCACTTTAACATACTTCGTTCCTCAACAAAGTGGTGAAGTAGTTATTATTTACTATTCCAAATCCAATTACATCACTCCTCTTTAAAACGCCCGAAGAGTAAGGTCCAAATTGTGCAGTTAAATCACCCTGTCTGCTGGTAGTTACACACCAACTGATTCTATATTCAGTACCATCATCTAAAAAAGCTATACTGAACATACCCTCATAATAGCACTTTCTAAAAATAACAAAACTTTAAGACATTTTTTAAAAGCATTAAAAACAGCAGCCACATTATCTACCGTCCAGCTTAAGAAATATACGGACACAAGCCTTTTAAAACTATGTATTTAAGGTTTGTCTTCTCCACTAGACTGTGAACTCCTTGAAGGTAGGACTGTGTGTCACTTAACTTGATATATGCAAGATCCAGCACTAAGTACTTAACACTTCTGTTTAATATAATGGATTCCCCCAATACAGGTAGAAACACAGAGGTTCACAGTGTGCTAGAGGGTACAAAGCCACTAAATCATTAAACTCAATTCAAGTATAAAGGACTTTGCATCCTCCCTTACATGTCTGCAACTTTATACTGCTTGAGAGATTAATTCACAAACAATAAAAAGAATTTTCAGTCCACATGTTATCAAGTCATTATTTAAACATCCCACGAAGGCACTTATTGAACAAATTAGCTACTGAAGTCTAGCGTACTTCGCTAAATGCTGGGAATATGAATTTCGATTAGACAAATTATTTGCCTTAATGAATCAAGTTTCTTCTCTTAAGCATGCCTCTCACTTAAGTTTTGGAGAAGGGAAAACTCTTACAGAATTGGTCCAAGATTTGGAACAAACTCCAATCTAGATCAACCAAGGATGGGAAATGAAATCCGTCATACATGGACAGGTGCCCCAGAGTTAACCAGTTATTTTCCCTTTCAGAAAAAGAATTACTAACAAAGAGAATAGACAAAATGGGGAGAAATTAGAAACCCGGTTTTGACGAGAGAAGGAAACGTAAAGTGGCATGTAGGAGAATCAGATCTGTTCACGTATCTTCTACACACCGTTTCTGCACAGAGCTGTAACCCTTACACAGCACTTGCTACAAGGCCTTACAGGCCTTGCATTTCTTGGCTCCAAAGAAGCTTCAGCAACCATCTATCCCGCGTCCTCCGCACCGCCCAGCAACCACAGAAAGTGTTGACAGCCCCAGACCCAGGTCCCTCCCACCTCACAACGGAAAGCTGCTCTGAGCGGTTGGATTGGCGCAGAGGTACGTCGGTCAATCTATCGATGAGGAGACACCGCGAGTCCGTGGTCGGGCCAAGGAAGGGGTCAGCGTCAACCTTCACCTCAACTTGGCCCGTCCAGTTGGAGTTCCGGTGCCGAAGAGAGACCGGAGAACCCAGCTCTCCGTGGGCAGCCGTTTCTCCCAAACTGCTTCCCAGGGCTTTTGGTCTTTCCGCACGCGCCCCACCCGAAGTTACCTTCCCAAGTGACATCATAAAGCTCTGAGACCTTCGCCATCTTCCCAGAACCTAGAAGCAGCGGGGTGAGAGGGCGGGGAGACGTGTCACGTGACCTGAGACCGGGCGGTGGCGGATTACGAAGCCATCTCTCATTGGCCGAGAGAGTGGAGGGGGCGGTGTCTGCCGCGCACATGGGCGCGGCTCTCCGGAGGGGCTGTCGCGGAAGGGGCTGAGCGAAGTAGGCGGCGCGCGGCGTCCCGTGAGTCCGAGGATGCGGTGGCAGCCCGCGGGGCGGCGGAGCCGGCTTGGGGTGAGGTGTCTTTACTGTGAAGCTTTAACAAATGCTGAGTTTTTAATCGCTGCCCATCCCGATTTTTTATTTTTCTCTACATAGGTCCGTCTTTCTCTTCACACTCCCTAGTCATTACCTTTTTCTCCTAACGGCCTGCCACAACGCAGTGTTCTGCCCGAATCTCTTATTTATCCCCAACTTCCTCCTCTAATGAGATTCGCTTTCCGTTTACGTCTTAATGTTCGGATAAACTGATAAATGCCAAAATTTGTATTAAATCTCTTTGAGGGTCTAAGTAGGATTCTGCCTTTGCGCTTTCCGTTCCCGTGGCCGAGGACTTCTTAATGATAACACGAGTGCTTTGGTGCCAAACTGTACACTTAGTTACATGCTCATCGTGCGTGTAATTACTTTATCCCCGTCTGTCTGCCAATGTCGATTTGAAACTGCGGAAGAGCAGGCAATGTATATGAGACTTTCACAGCCCCTAAACTTCGCTCCTCCTGTGGCGGGGGGTGGGGCGGGAGGCGCTCCTTTTCCACCAGACTGATTCCTTTCAGGAACCTTTGGACCTCTCTTAGAGCGAAGGAGAGATGTCTGGAATGCAAGCAAAAATTTGAGGGTCATGAGCATAAATTTAGTATTTGAAGCAATGAGAATGTGAAATTGTAGAGGGAGGATATGTAGTGTGAGGAAAGAAGGCTAAAAATTTCTGCAAAACAGCCATAGCTAAGGGTCAGTAAAGAAGACGCAGTAAAGATTTGAGAAAGGAGAAAAAAGTCATATTCCACAAGCCAAGAAAGTAGAGTTTGTTTGTTTTTTCAACTTTATTGTGCATATAATTGACAAATAAAAATTGTGTATATTTTAAGTGTACAGATTGATGATTTGATGTAAATATACATTGTGAAGTGATTACCACAGCCAAACTAATTAACACATATATCACCTCACATAATTAACATTTGTGTGTGTGTGTGTGTGCATGTGCATATGGTGAGAACACTTAAGATGTACTCTTAGCAAATTTCAAGTGTACAATATAGTCAACGTGCTGTGCATTAGATCCTCAGAACAAATTCATCTTAAAACAGAAAGTTTGAACTCTTTAACCAACATCTCCCTGTTCCCCACATCACAGCCCCTGGCAACCACATTGATAATTCTTTTTTTTTTTTCTTTTTTGTTTACAAAAATTATCATCAATGCCGTCTGCCACAGAGAAGTCATGTAAGGGACAGAAAAAACTAGTGGATTTATAGACTAGGATTAGATTCTAAGTGACCTTTATTCTCTCCAGACTAAACAGACTTTTAAAAAATCCTTCATTGAAGAAGAAAAAAAAAAAAAAATAAAAATGCTGCACTCAGAAATTCTCCGAATGCCCCAGTAAAACAACCTAGTGTAATGGGAAGAACAAGAACTCTCAGATTTGAATCCAGATTCCACCACTTAGTAACTGGGTGACTTTCAGCATGTGTCAGAGATGCTCATATATAAAAAGGTAATAATATCTATATAAAAAGAAACTATCTTGAGTTGTTATCAAGATTGAAAGAGATACTGAAGCTAAAGTGCCTACATGGCACTCTCATGGAGGTACCAGTCCTGTGTCTATAAATATTATTATTTACATGCTGATGACTCTCAAAATGGTAAATATTTACAAAACCCAGTTCTACTTGCTTGACGTATTCACTTAGATTGCTAGCTAATATGCATCTCAAATTTAACAAATCCCGAACAGAGCTCTGGATTCCTGCCACCACCTCCCCCACTCTCACCTTGCTTTTCTTCATCTTAGTTGATGAAACTATCCACCTGCTTGCACAAGCTAAAATTATATGAAGTATCCTTGATTACCTTTTTTGCCAACCCCCCATCTATCAGCAAATTTTATATTGCACTTCCACAACATTCCTAAAATCTACCTACTTTTTATCTCCACTGTTGCTGCCTTAATCTAAGCCACAACCGTCCCTTGCCTGAATGACTGATAGTCTCTTAACCGCCTTTGTTTCATTCATGCTGTGTAAAATCTGTTTTATATACAACAGCCCTACTGCTCTTTAAAAAATTCAGACCACAGAAGTCCCTCGCTTAAAACCCTCAATTGGCTTCCTATGGCAATAAAAATATATTCCTCACACTTAGCCATGGTTTACAGGACTGTGCTCAATCTAGCTTCCATCTCTCTCTCTTACCTTACCTCCTGCTATTCATCTCTCTTCACTAGACCATGATCATTCTCACCTACTTTCTATTCCTCAAACATGCCAAGCTCCTGTCTGCCTTGGGCCTGGCATTAGCCCAGTTGTTCCCTTTTTCAAGAATACTTCTCTCCAAATCTTTGACTGTCTTCCCTTTGTCTTTCATATCTCAGTTTTAAATGTATCTACTCATAGAGAGGCCTTTCTTGACAATCCAATAAAAAGTAGCTTCTAGTTAATGTCTATCGCATCATCATGACAGTTATCACTATTTGATATTTTTTCCTTTTTCTTTGTTTATTTGCTTTCTGTACTTTCCACTACTATATAAGCTTCTTGAGAGTACAGACTTTGTCATTTTAACCTTGGAACATCCAGCCTAGAAAAATACGTGGCACACAGTAAATGTTTGTTGAATGAATGAATGAATGAAGTAGATTTTAAAATGACAGCTTTGGGATTACAGATTATTAAGGATAACATTTTATAGTAATACACAAATGAACTCAATTATTTGGTTAAGGATATTTTCTTTTTATAGCTGATGCTTTCCTAAAAATTATAAATTGAATAAATGCAGGGACCATGACAATTCATTTTTACATCTCCCAGTCCCTTACCACAGTATGTTACATGCAGGAAATACTTGATATTTGCACTAAATTGTTAGTATTTAACATTTTGTTGGTTTATTTGAGGGGGCTAAAACACCTAGAAAAGACCAAGGAGGTGTCTTTTAAAGACCTTCAATGGATCTTACGACTATTTTATGGAGTAAATATTTTCTAATCACTTAATTAAATGTTCTCGTAACTAGCTACTATTGTTTTAGGCAATAAGCTATATGATACTAGATTAAAATAGTCATTTTCAGAATTTTTAAACTGGAAAATAGAGTAATTTTCTTTTAGAGTTAAAACGGACTTACAATTCTTTAGAACCATATTTTTCATGCTCTTTTTTGCGTGCAGTTCATACTAAGGACAACATTTTACATCATCACACAGTATGCAAACATATATTAAAAACTGAAAATTTACAAACTAGCTTTATTATGTGTCTTGTCCTTTATATTTTCTATTCAAATAGAGTCAATTCTATTTTACTTTCTAAAAATACTAGGGTGACACACTAGTGTGGTCATGACCTGTAATTTAAAAAACACTAATGAACATTGTATGTATTTCTTAATCTGAGGCCCCTAAGTGAAATGATTTGCCCTAGACATTTTTGCACTAGTAGATAACTAGTAGATAAAGATGGATGATTTATATGAGTATGGGTTGTTAAGATCATAGGTGAAGGATGAAATGTTTATGAGAAAAACATACTTAAGGGAAATGTCACCAATAGTACTCTTGGTAGAGGGGAAAATGAATGTAAAGTATAACATTTCAGATGTCTAATAAAACTTGCCTTTCTCAGGCTCATCAGGAAAAAAACTGGTATGTCAGTGACAAAGATTCTATATTCTTTAATATTATATAACATGTAATTACAACTGTAAATTTAAAAAGCAATATTTCCTATGGATAAAATCATAACCTGGAAAACAAACATCAGTCTTACCTTCTGTAACTCCACCTTTACAAGATGTTCTCAGAGTTTTGCTTCTCATTCTCTCACTCATTTGAAAAAGAATTTTCATTCATGTGTGTTAAAAATATTTAATCCAGGGCCGGCCCAGTTGCGCACTGCTACAGTGCGCCACTTGGGAGCGCGGTGGCGCTCCCGCCGAGGGTTCGGATCCCACATGCAGACTGGTTCCCGCTCACTGGCTGAGCGAGGTGCGGCCGCAGCACAGAGGGTTGCAATCCCGTTGCCGGTCCCGGTCCGGTGTGGGCGCGACACTGAGGGTTGCAATCCGTTGCCGGACACAAAAAAAAAAAAAAAAAAAAAGACAAAAAAAAAATATTTAATCCAATTTTTCTGATTGACACTGCCCAATATTGGTGGAAAATACCAAGGAAATGTCCAGGCAGCCAAATATTGGTTTATATTAGTACCCACATTATGAATAAGATGTGTCAGATACTAGGAAAAACATTATCTCATTTAATTATCTCAACAACAATGAAAATGGCACAAGTGTGGTTCCTATGATATGATTTTTTTATGTGAAACTATATTGTGATTTTGATTTTTTCCTACAATATTATGTTTGAATAGTTAAAATGATAATAAGTTATAATAAACTAGGTTCAAATAATAATAACTTTAAATAAATCCACATTCTCTTTTAGATAGGATAAAGTTCAATTATTCATCAAGCCAGATTGGCCCAAAAAGCACCTTATAGTGCATTTCTTTTATGGTTTACTTAATATTTTTAGACGTTATGAAAGACTAAAGCAGCTTCTTAAACAATAAACTTTATGACATTAATAAACTGTACATTATTTTATTTAGGACAGAGCATAATACTGTTTTAGTTGATTTTGCAATATTCGGCATATTCATTAAGTCATTATCTAGTATCTATTGTCTGCTTTGTTCTGTCTTAATCATAGTGACTTAAAGTGTCCCACATTATGTAGCACAGTTTATAACCCTTATTTGCTATGACAATTATCCATCAAAGTAAATTGATCTCACAACAACTCTTATGTAAAATTACCATATCTTTTAAATCATGTTATTGTTTCTAATTAGTGGATCATAACTATAATCCCTTTTTTATTTAATGGAAAATATTACTTACTTAATCTTTATTTCATGTCAATAGATTTTCACTATGACACGTCACATTTGGAAGGAAATTTTCCTTAGAGTTTTGTTTACCAAAAGCCACACTGATGTGGAATTGTTGTAGGAATCTATTGAACATTGTTTTTATTACATTTTTAAAAGATTATATATGTTAATATGCTCCCCCAAGACACGAGAGCCTATGCCCCCTTTCCTGGCACAACTGTAGCATTTAGGCACTTCCAGTTTTTCCACGTTCGTTGTCATTTGCAATACATATGTTTTTAAATGTGCCAGCTATTCATTTAATATCCAATCATATTATTTACAAGAAAAAGTCCCTGGGAATCATTTCTAGTGAGATCACTTTGATCCTTTCACAGTTGAATTCACAAACTGAAAATTACCTCTCCGTGCCATAGTTGCAACAGTGAAAAGGAGAGTACATGTAGAAAGAGTACACCCAGAATTTCTCCCCCATGGACAATAAGTTAAACTACTTCTTTTTAAGATTCATAACCAAGCTTAAGAGTCCACTTTTTTGAATGATTTTTATTTAATTTCCCTGAAGTACATATTATGTTCTGATACACATATACGTCTGTATAAATGTAACAGTCCTTGTGCAAAAATTATTTTCATAAACATCCCTTTTGAGTGCCAAATATCCAGGAGTCCCTCAGTGCTATTACTGTGACTTGATTGTCCCTGGAAATCTGTCTAAACTCTGCTTTCTATAACAAGACTATAGCTAAATTCTTTATTTGAAAAATGCTCAAAAATGTGTTTATTCCCTGCAAGTAAATTACATTATGGCAAGCTCATGCAGAAATATATTGAATATTAACTTATACATGTTATAATTACCTGTTATTCCATTAACAGATGTAATTTTCATTTTTGAATAGTCCTTCTCTTTGGTGATTTAGTAGCATTATTCTAGCTACAAGTGACCAAGTCATTTGCTCAGTCCTGCAGTTCTGAGCTATCTTACCCCAGCCACCAGACCACAATGTCATTTATTTTACTGGTCACCTTTTTCTTTCTATGGGCATGCTGACCACTCTTGGCTAAAACTGGCCTAAAGGCCAATAGCCACACTGGGCATAAGTTGCCATCTTATTTTTTAGATCATAAATCTCATGCTCTTTTGCAAAGAGGAGGGCTCATGTAATCAACTCCATGGATTTATTTGGGAAAAAGACTAATTTCCTGGTAAAATGTCTCTAAGACTAACTAACCCCTAAATCCATCACACCAACTCCATACTTCACCACCTCACTCCTGAGGAAACAGCACAATTTCAATTTTTTAAAATTTTATGTAACAATTTTTTTAACTTAAAATTCTTTACCTTAAAACTGTGAGTAACAAACAATATAGATGTGCTTCAAAACCTGCCACCTCACTAGAAACTCTTTCATCAGTATAATATTTAAATTTCCTTCTGTTCATTATGTTTCTTTTACAAATTTCTTTTGAATCTTTAAATAATGGGCTTGAACATTTGTCTGGCAAGAGGGGTAGGGTGTGACAGAGGGGCAGTGATTTCAGTTGATACAATTTGTCTAGCAGTAGCAAGATTATAGAATTTCAAACATAATCTCTACTAATCAAGAGAAAATATCGGACAAACCCAAATTAATATCCATTCTACAAAAACAACGTACTGGTACTCATCAGGGAGCAGCCGTGGCATTATATATTGCATTACTAAGCTTTCAGACAAGTGCTTAGTCTCAAGCACCCATTTGACAGATTCTAATGTCATATATTTGATAAAATTAAGAGTATATACTTACATTTATGAAGGAATCCCAAAAATAGTTTGCATTAATTTAAAATTGTACATACTAGGCCAAAGAGAGGACAAATTTCCTTTACATTCTAAGTAATAGCAGTGGATTCTTTGCCAAAATACATGTACATTGCTGTCTTCTACAGAGCTTGCTGGGTTTTAATCCCAGGTTACACATTATAGCTATGTAAATTAAGTAACTTGAGCTAGTTATTTTAACTTCATTGAATGCTAGTTTCTTCATATGTAAAATGGTCATGATAATACTTACCAATTATAACAAGGATTACAAGTAATAAACACAAAATTCCTCAGTCTGACATAGTAATATTCTTAATATTATATACCAGTTATTGAGTTCTTACTGTATACCAGAAACTATACAAATTGCTTTTTCTAGGTTATTTAATTCTTACAACAACCACATTTTACAGATGATGGAACAGTTAGGAGAGGTTAAATAACTTCTCCAAACATACTGTTATGTATTCCCTTATTTAGCAGGTTCTTAGTAAAAAGTAGCTGTGCCACTTTGGTCCTTTGGAAAGAAAACATTGAGATGGAGTTAGGAATACAAGAGGTTTATTGGGAGCACTCTATGTGAAATATAAAATGGAAGAAAGCAGGATTAACTAGGGAGAGCTTTTAGACCATGGTACATATCTGATATGATTTCTGTGAGAGAAAATGGGTAGTAAGCAAGACTGGGCAGGAAGAACCTCGGACCATGATTTCAATCTGACAGAGTATCAGCCAACTCAGCTCCTGAGAAAAGATTGCCCATTAGAATAGTCACACATCAGGCAGAAATGGTCAGGCCTAGTATACCCACATGCTCAGGTTTTGGCTGGGGGCTGCCCAGGGTGGTCATGGCCTCAGCTGAAAAGCTGAGATAAATCCTGAAGTTTTTAATAGCTGGAGGCTGTCAACTCCTTGCCCTCCTTGCAGCTGAACAGCAAGTTCTTTCTTGAAGGGAGATTTGAACAGTGCACGTTATGACTGCCGCAGTAGTCATTATTATTATTTCTCCATTCTTGGGTGTGCACAACCTCAACACTATTAGGTGAAGGATTATTGATGAGAGGTAAGGGTCTCTGTTCTTAAGTATGAGGTAGACTAATAAGTCACTAGCTATTTGATATATGGAAATTATATTTCAATTCTACAGAATGTCTTTTTCTAGTCTATGATGAATAGTTCAGCAATAATTGCTTTGTGTTGAACAAAAGGTGTGGTAGAATATATATAATCCACAGAGGCTTGTTTTTTATGAGACATAAATCAGGAATCATTCATTCTTTTTCTTGGGTGGAGATTAATACTACTACCATTGATAAATTACATAGAACTTCATATTTCTTCTTCCTTTTTCCACTCAGATGTCAAATATGTCCAAATAATTTAGAATTTTAAAATGTATTTCCAAGAATAACAGTATAACTGAAAAAGTGGCAGCATTTCTAAAATTCTAGGAGTCAAGATCTCCATAAGGTACTAGAAAATTCCAAAGACATTGCACTCAGAATGCCCCTTGATAATTCAATGGCTATTTGTCATACTGTTATTAATAGATGCTTGTTAATAAACTTAAGGCTAAATTTTATCATTATTTTCCCCCAGCAATAGGTAATTGATTGCACATATGAAACATGAATGCCGTATAAATCTATAGACCCTCACCGTCAACTTGTTTTTCTCCCTTCTGAATACCAAGGCAACCCTAGTTAGCATCTGCTTTGCTGCACAATACCCTTCTGGAAAGGGAATTACAAGTGGTCCATACTCTGAGCTGTCAGAAGGAATGATATAATGAAATCAGTACCTAATGGGAGGGGGCAGAGTGCTTCCCAGACTTGCGTGATTACAAAATTTTTTAAGGGTGGTCTCTCTTAAAGAATTGTAGCAACAGAAAAGGACTGGTAAAAAAGAAAACTTTGGCAGTTATTTTCAGGGGGCACTTAATATGGGACACAGTAGTTATGAATCTCAGTGCACATATTCAGGTGTACAAGGACAAAATTTGCATTTTTATAAAACTCAGTTTCTATTTGAGGTACCATTTTTTGAAAAAGACAGAAACTTAATCTCAGTCAGTTTGGAGTTTGCCCCATCCTGCTGCCACCACCTTTTTCTAGGCTACTCTGACTTTTGTGTGAAAGTGATATTCAAAATATTTAACAACCTATAGGGCAAGGTCACTGACTATGGTAGGATCCTTCAAGATGGTCCCCAATGATTTTCACTTCCTGGTTAGTACACCCTATATGATCCCTCCTGCATTGAATAGGAATGAACTGTGTTATCAACAGGATATTTCAGAAATGATGGAGTGTGACTTCTGAGGCTAGGTCATAAAAGACATTATGGCTTCTGCCTTGCTCTCTCTTGGATCAGTCATTCTGGGAAAGGTAACTACAATGTCATAAGGGCACTCAAGCAGCCCCAAAGAGAAGTCCATGAGGCAAAGAACTGAGGCCTCCTGCAACAGTCAGCATCAATTTGGCAACCATGTGAGTGAGACATTTTAGGATGAGTCCTCCAGCCCCAGTCAAGACTGCAGAGCCAGCTGTCATCTTGACTGCAGACTCATGATACACCTTGAACTGGAATCATCCAGCTAAGCTGCTCCCAAAATTCCTGACCCACAGAAACTCTGTGAGATAACAAATGCTTATTATTGCTTTAAGCTGCCAATTTTTGGAGTAAAGCATTATATGACAAATAGATAACATATCAACCAATCAGAAAGTAAGCAGTTAGTGGCTTTAGAGCTTGTGCATGGTTGTGGAGGCTCTTCTGCTATTCCAGCCATTAATCTTTTAGTTTAGGAGGGTCGGTGATTCTGTGTAATGGCTATTTACCAACTTTGATAATTTATCAACCAGTACAGCCATACCATTTCTATACCATTTATGCTTATGTAGTCTCAAGGCACTGGGAAGCGAACCAGGTCTTCAAGTTAGCAGCACAGCCCTTGTTGCTGTCCACAGTGACTCTAAGTCCAGGTACTATTTTAATTACTTTCAGATTGCACAGGAATATGAAATTCCCTACCTAGTCACATTTACCCATCTACCAGCATTTTTTTTTTCTTGGATGCTTTCACCTCCCAGAGACTCTGACTGAACCTAGGACTTCTCTCCCTGGGAGCCACCAAATTCTTCTTTCGTTAGCTCCACTTGGGACTCTCCTCCTCCTCTCCACCCCTCCTGCCTTCACTCCCCATCCCAGTGGGAGCAATATTTCAATCCCAGGGGAAGTTGCCCCACATTCTCAGTGCCTATTCTCTAGGCACTGTCTTACTTGTGATTTATCTAGAGATTCCTACATATACCCTCTTTGGTGGGTTTTGAAAACCAAAGCCAGAGCAATGGGGCTCTTGCCTTCCTAGTTTTTTCCCTTGACACTCTCTCCCTCTGAAACAATGATTCAGGGCCGGGAGGAGGGTGAAACAAGTTTCACTTTTAGAAGAGAGAGACAAAAAAAAAAAGAATATCACATCTTAACTCAAAAATGTTATCCTGTATCTGGAGAAATGAATCCTGCTTATAGAACTGTTGTTTGTGCTGGGACATGATAATTTTATCAAAGTTCAGTAGGTTCTAATTAAAGCCATTTGCTCTAATAACACGATGTAATTCTTTGGTTTGCTTTCCTGAGTACCTAGATACCTTAAAGGAGATACTTTGCTCACGAGGACAACACACCTACTCATATTTTGTATCTCTTTCCTAGAAATCCTTGCTTGACTTCCCAGATTGGGGTTAGGTGCCATTCTCATATGCTTCAGTATTCTCTGCACTTCCTTCTCCCCAAAAGGATTTATCTCACTGTGTTATAATTGTTACTTATTTGTGTCTGTCACTAGACTCTAAGATCTATTTGACACCTATGTGTCATGCTCAGGATCTGTGCCCAGAGACTCAATAAGTATTTGTGGAAAGTCAAAAGCTCCATTAAACCCCCCTAATTTGGGGGTTTTAAGAACCAGTGAAATTTAAATGAAAAGGTGGAGAGAAAAAAATAAAAAGATTGCCAACTTTTTATTCTGCCAAGTAAGGATGTAAAAAGTAATAACTACAATTTAGTTTCACATCATCTCATCTTGAAATTTCTATTTTAACACCGAAAGAGTCGTAAGGATTCACTAAACAACAGTCTCTGTAATAGAGTAAATCTACCTTCTTTACCAGAAACTAGTGAAAACTTCCACCTGGATTGTGAACACATGGCAGACATTTTGAGAACTGCTGATAACTTCTTAAATTCCTTCAAGTAGATAAATTAGAACAATATGAAATGATAATTTACTTACCTTCAAAGTGACAACTTACAGATTTTTAAATTTTTTTTAAGAAACACTCCCAAATAACTAAAACTGGTTTCCTATCTTTATTATCTACGTTTTTAAAGAAAAAAAGTCACTGAGCATCTTGGTACATGATTCTCAGCTGGAACGCATTATCCTCTTCAAGTATTTTTTCTGTTTCCTAGTAAATCTCTGGAGTGAACCTATTAGAAAGTAAGAACTACTGTAATTTTGTTTATTTTTAAAACATGTTTAAGGAAGGGTTGCTCCAGTCTGATCTAAGAAGAAAAATAAAATTATACTTGAAGTATCTCATGAAGCAAAACATTTCTGGCAAATTTGTTTTGGATATAGCTCTTGTCTCATAAATTCAGCAAAATTCATTTTGGTTAAATTTTACACTAAAGCAGAGTAAATGTGTTGTTAGTTTCTTATTTCTCAAATCAGAAAAGTTACTCGATCTCAATTGCAAAGTAGTGAATGTATAAAGAGCATTTTCATTAGAACTAAAGCGTAGGGTACTGTTATCTCTACAAATAGGTTTGGTATTAACAAATGGTGAAGACAAAGAAAACACAGAAGCAATGTTTCTATTTTAAATTTCACTTATTTTGAGAACTCATGGGATACATTACAGCAGCCTTTGGAAAAGCAGAACCATTAAAATTAGGATATGGAAAAGATTAAATCAATGATGATGTAATCTAGATCCTTGATGATACAGGAGACTCCCTTAAAAATCCCGCCTGCAGTGTCTGCTGTAATGTTCAGGCTACAAGAAATTTCTGAATCTGGCTTGTGTCCTCACAAATTTATACTTTCTCCTTATTTTTATTTTATTTTCTGTTGGAACTTCCTTTCTGTCCTTAGCAGAAAAAAGAAAGAAAGGAGGTTTTAATATTCTTGTTTTAGTCATTATTTTTACAATAGTAATATTGAAAGCAAAGCATATTATTTTCTGTTATAAAATAATTTTGCTGGTGAATTTCCCAGCTAAAGTACTGCTTCTCAGTAAAATAGTAAATCACATAATATCCATATATGGGAATAAAAGTTAGAAATCTCCTGAATTATAGATCTCTGTACACTGGAAACTCTCCTCTCAAGAGGAATTATGCTTTTAAAAAATAATAATAATATTTTTTGCCTCATCAGAATTCTTTGAAAATAAGTGTGTAGTACATTTGACTGCAGTATGAAATACATAACATCTACAATCAAACTTGTGAAAAATAATCTATTTTAATGTATTGGTTGCCCTAATTAAGACACTACCTAATTTAATAATTTAAAGAATAATTAATTTAGCAGCCAGAAATGATATTTATGATTGTTATAATCTCACCTGATTCAACATGACTATGGGGCATAAGGGATCAGATTTGCACTATATATTTTTAAGATGTAAACTGGTCTTGCAGGTTTTTATTTCGTTCATATACCTTAAGCTGTTAATTTTGAGCACAAGTTTTCCCATTCTAAAAATGCTAGGAAATGAAAAACAAAAATAATGTTGATATCATTTTTTGAGAAGTGTTAATGATAATAGTTAAACATTTTTGAACTATCAGGAGCTAAATTTGGTTTATCACTTATATAACTGTCAGCATAATATCAATGAGTAGATAATTAAATGTCAGCACAGACAAGATTATCAACCTGAGTTGCACACTAAGCACAATTAACTAAAAAAACATAAGTTCAACCAAAGTACACTGGTCTAATTTTGAGAGTTGTTCTCCAAAGTTTCATGCTACGGTCATTTAATATCAGTCATCACATGAAGCTAATTTAAATAGACAATTTGTTAAATTAGAATGGAAATAATTTTTTTAATTTTAGGAAGAAAAAGTATTTATTATTCAACAAAATATAAAAATTTGTGTTGAAAGACTCAGTTAGCTGAGCTTCTGAAATATCTCTTTGAATTACCAGTGAACAAACTTATGAGGAGACGGTTGTTTTTGAAGAAATTGTCACTAAGAAATAGATACCCAAATGAAATTGTAGGCATGCGAATAATGATCTAAATAAATACAGGCCACAAATATAAAGACATGCTATATCTTACAGTTTCAGCCAAAAAGAAACTGTTGAATTTGTTATTCTTTAATTGCAGTTAATATACTAAAACACTGAAATTTCTTGGGATACTAAAACTTTGACTTGATTTCTGGCTTTACCAATTATTAATAATTCGACCTTGGATAAGTCCTTGACTATCTCACTTCATAGAAAGTAATAATATTACCTCAAAGGGTTCTTGAGAAGATTAAATATGAAAATGCCTGTGAAAGCATGGCACAATACCTGACAAATAAAACAAATTTTAAGTGGTTAAAAATAATCACTGTAATGAAGTCATCATTTCATGTAGCATTTTTATTTTCTTTTCCATTCATCATTCAGCTGTAGTACAGGATGAACTGGCAAACTGTGCAATATTTTCCTGGTGACAGTTAAATAGAAGCCTGATGTGGATTTGAAAATAGTATCTCATAAGAAGCATAGATAATTTCCTTTTTTTAACCTATTTATCCATACTTTACTAAACCATCTACTTTAAATTTGTAAAATCTATAGAGAGTTGTCTTGAATTTTCAGCCAGATATTTAAGAAGACCAGATGGTTTCTTAAGCTTATAAAATGAGCATCTACCTACTCTAAATTAGCTTTTCTATGAAGACTTAGAATGCAATGAGATTATCATCATACCTAACTCACATCTCTTCCTACACATAACCTAAAACTGAACCTCTGTAACCTCAAAGGCACTGCTGATAAAACCTGCTAACATATAGGTTTTTTTCCTCTCTTCTCTTTGGAATTTCCTCTAATGTCCTTGGGAAAAAAAAACAAGATATGAGTATCATTCAACATAATCATTATTTAAAATTATTCTTTTCAGCTTTAGAAGGAGATAGAGGCAATTTTCAAAAAAAAAACATATGAGATGTATCTATCAGTGCTAGCATGCTAATACAAGTATTTTGCAATTTGGAATCTAATATATTTCTTCCAACACATCACTCATTATTCTAACCCCATTCTTTATTGCTTACCTTCATAGAATATAAAATAGATGGGGATATAAGAATTGGTTCCACATAGTCGGAAATATGAATGTAATTTTTTAAATCCTTTAATAATAGGCAAAGAAACAATAGCATACACAATAACTTCTGGAAAACTCTTCCTCTGACATAGGGTCTATTCTCATACCATAATGAAAATAAGTAACAACTCATATCACCAGAGAATCATATTGATCTAAAATACTCATCAAGTGTGAGAATGCCTCTGGGGAAAAAAACAGGACTGGGAGGTTTCCCATAACACCCCAAATTTAGAATTCTAATGCATACGTGTAAAAAAAAATAAAATTAAGAATGAGGAGAAAGAGACGTGCATTCTTCTTTACACTTCACATTTTGCCACCTCATTTGGGATCTGTATCAATCACTTCATATTGATTGATTGTCCACTTTTTTGGAGGAATTGAGCTAGGGATGAGAAGAAATCTTATGGGTCCTTATCAAGAGAGCTGAAATGGTGAAACAAATGTGTTGTTCAATTTGCCTGTTTCTCAACTCTTCCCTCCTCCCACAGTCCTTGCTGGA
Organism: Galeopterus variegatus; assembly: GCF_000696425.1. Taxonomy (NCBI): domain Eukaryota; kingdom Metazoa; phylum Chordata; class Mammalia; order Dermoptera; family Cynocephalidae; genus Galeopterus; species Galeopterus variegatus. The sequence continues at coordinate 1,037,113 of NW_007726139.1, read as the reverse complement.
TGAACATCAGGTCATGGGACATCCCCCATCCCCCAAAACACACACACAAAGCTGATTGGATCAATTGTAGGCATCTGACTCAAGCTGAGCCAATCAAATTCTCTCTTCCAAGCATTTGGAATTGGGACTTAGAAATTCTAGTCAGCAACTTTGGGGTATTTAGGGAGATTATGTAAAGCTGACCTTGGAGTGGCTATGTTTGGGCTTGTGTAAGTGCCACAGAGAAAGAGTAATGATTCAGGCACATAGAAAGTTGAAGAGATGAGAGTCCATATCTGTGGCTCTGAAGGGAGAGAATAGAGACAATGAAGTAACTTCCTTTGATCTTGATAACATTCTATTTCTTTGTTCCTGTCTCTCATAAAACCTGCTCTTGAGTTTGTAAATACTGCTTTATCTTTTAAATATTCCTTTAAATAAATTCCCCATGGTTACTTCACTAGTTTGAGCAAGTGTCCTTTACCACCAATGACTAAGGTAAGAAATAAGCTCTTCCCTAGCCTCCCTTTGAAACCAAAGTTTTGCAGAAATATATTGTTGTAGAATTACTATTATTAGCTTAGTAAAATGCCGTATATGATCCTTTATTTTTATTATTAAAAAGTTAGTATATACATCATGTAAATTTAAAGATGCCAAACAAAAGCATAAATTTAGTAAATCAAACATTAAAATAGGTCAAAATAAAAGAAATAGCATTTCACCGTACTAAAAAAAAATTATTACAGATTGGATCCAGTTTTACATTTAAAAGTTATTTCATAATATTTAAAGTTTATTTATACATATATATATATATATATATATATATATACATACATACACACACACACACACACACACACACACACACACACACACACATTTATACATGAAGTCTAACCCCTGACAGTTTTCCAGTCTCTCTTACCCAGTTTCCTTGTATAATCTTGGTTTTTTTTCTTTTATGTTAATTTTAATTAGATTTTTATTTTTACCAAATCCATGTATATAGTTTTTATCAAGGCAAACTTTACTAAATAGCTTATAATAGTGCTAGTTCTGTCCCAAACCAAACATGAATTCTTCTGGTATTTCCATATTTCTAAATAATATATTTTACTGCTATCTCAATATATCAGTGTTACCTTTTCCACTACCTCATTTCCCATTCCCCCATCCTTCCTATGTAAGATTTACTTTATTATGACCCCATAAATACATTTTGCTACTGAGCCAAGAAGGGCACAGCAACTACTCCTTTCTTATACAACCCTTCATTTATTTTCTCTAGAGTTAGCAACTACCTAAAGTTTTCATTTGACAGTTTGTCATTTGCCTAAATTTATTCTAGCTTTTCAGTGTTTTCCAAGTGCTCAAATATCAATTTCTTTGTTCTTCCTCTTCTTTTAGCTTTCTCTTCTATTCCTTCCTTCTATTCTATTCCTTCTTTCCTTCTATTTCTCTGGTCCAGTGTGGACTATTTTGTAGACATTTCAATGCTAGGGAATTTTCTTGTGTAATAACTTTTATTTTATTCCCTCCATTTTCTTGTTTGAAAGCTGAATCTTTTGTTGAATCCCTCTTTTTTGTTGAATCTCTTGTTTTCCATCTCTGTGACCTTTTTGTTCTGCTATCTGGGAAATTTCTTCAAGATTATCTTTCAAATCTCCTATTAAAATTTTCATTTTTGGCTATCCTGTTTTTTATTTCCAAATTTTTTCTTGTTCTCTATTCTGTTTTTATAGCATGCTGTTCTTGTTTCATGCTTGCAGTAATCATCTGTTATCTCTCTGAGAATATTCTTTTAAGTAAGTCATGTTCTGCTCCCTTCAATGTCTCTGTTCTCTCCAGGTATTTTTTTTTTCTCTGTAGTCTAGTGTTTTTCTTTCATGTTTAAGACTGTCCTTAAATGTCTTGGGAGACTTAGCTATTTTATATTTAAGTATAAGACCCTAAAATGCTCCATGGAAGCCCTATATGTTTGTGAGCAGGATGTGTTCCATCAACTATATGATGATTGTCAATGAGCCTGTTTTTTTTTTTTTAATTAGGATCTCCCAAACGTCAGTTTCAATAAATCTTTTCCTTGGAGTCATTAAGTTCTCCAGAAAAGAATTTATTTATTCTCTCTCAATTCCTATGTTCCGGGAGCAGGGTAGAGAAAGGGGGCTGGAGTTCCAGCAACCACTATGAAAATTTGACCTTAAGTCTTTAGGTTTGAGCCTCCTTTCCCTTCCCATACTTCACTCTGACTAGCATCCCTGGTCCAGAGCCTCTCAGATCTAGTAATTCAACTGGAGACTGAAATGTTGCTATCCTGCAGATTGGAAGGTGGGGAGAAAACAGGGAAGGAATTACTTAGCTTACGGCTGTGGGGAAGGAGACAAAATCTGTGGACACGGCCACTTTCAATCACTCTCCATGTTTTCAACATTGATCTTCACTACTAACACCTCCAATACCTTGTGCTTCTATGTTCTAGACCTGGAAAGGTTTCTTTAGGACAAATTAGATTAAAAAGAAAAAAGGAAGAAGAACTCAGGTTATAGCTTTCTTTACTGAGCAGCATTCTCCATCTGCTTTCTATCTCTCAAAGAATTTTGTTGAAATTTCTTATCACCTTTATCTCCCTTCATTTTTTATTTTTAAAATTTTTTTATTTTTTTATTTTTTTGGTCTTTTTTTTCTTTCCTTTGCTTATTTTATTGGGGCTTAAGGAGGATGAGGAAGTAGAGGCATGTTTGACCAGAAGTTTTCTCCTTACTTCATGATCTGTAAATTCAGATTCCCTTAATGATGCTTCTGCTCATTGTTCATGCCAAGTCTTACGTTTATCCCCAGGGTATAATATGAGTACTTTAGAGATTTCAACAGGAAAAAATTAGCATGAAGAATTTTTCTGAATTTAAATATAGAACTTCAGTTATAAACCTATATAATCCAACTATAATATTCTATAATTTTACTCACTATAAAAGCATGGAATTAGCCAACAGGAAAAATCACCATAATAGAGGTAGCCACAGTTGACAGGGTTGTGAATTTTTAGGCAATGAACACTGGCTCAACAGTAATTCAATTTAATTTGATTGAACTGAATGATGGAGCTCTGGGGAATTGCCAGAGGAAGGGAATACCATGTGTTTGCCACTGATCCTATGAAATATGGCTCTGCCCTTTAAATTACGGTATTAAAATTAGAGTACTGAATTTTAGTTTGCCATAGTCACTATCTTCCACTGGGAGTCATTGAAGTTTTATACATTGGCCAGAGCTGTAAAATTACTTTATCAGAGTTAAGGAAAATCTTCTTGTAAACTATATGCTAATATAACTAACTACTCATAAAGATTTCTTAGTACAGTTTATGAATTAAGCCTGTCTTGTCTTCTCAATTTCATACTGCTTCTGCTACCTATCATAGATGCAGGCAACTGTTCTTATCATCCTTAAAAAAGCATTGCAAAACTGTGGGTTTAGGCCTTAATCAGTCTCCTAGGAAATCCCTTACAATTTATGCTGACCATCTGAGTCTCCTAAATTCTCATGCACATTAATTTCCATATGCTATTCTCTTTTCTAATGTAGTGAAATGGCCATTGAATGAAGAATAAGATGAAGTTTTAGACCTAGCCATGTCTTCTAAATTCCACAAGTGCTGGGCCAGCCCGGGTGGCGCACTGGATAGTGCGCCACTTGGGAAGCGCGGCGGCGCTCCCATCCGAGGGTTCGGATCCCACATACAGACCGGCTCCCGCTCACTGGCTGAGCGAGGCGCGGGAGCAACGCCGAGGCTTGCGATCCCGTTGCCGGTCCCCGGTCCGGTACGGGGGCAACACTGAGGGTTGCGATCCGTTGCTGGACACGGAAAAAAGACAAAAAGACAAAAAAATAAAAAATAAATAAATAAAATAAATAAATTCCACAAGTGCCAATTTCCCGTAATTGTTAAACTCAAGAATAAAGAGATGAAAGTTCCTTTTAAATAAGGAAATCTGTATAATCTATTCCACCATTTTCAGTTTTTTGAAAGAACACTTGTGTGATTATTCTGTTTAAAATGATAAGGAATGAATGTTCTAATCATTGCAATAAAATAAATTTCAATAGATTAATTTGATGGAGCTACTATTTAGTTAAGATATTACTGTGGTTTGAATATGTTCTCCAAAATTCATGTGTTGGAAACTTAATCCCCAATGCAGTAGTGTTGAGAGGTTGGACTTTTAAGAGGTGATTCAGTCATGAGGGCTCAGCCCTCAAGAATAGTGTTGCTATCACAGGAGTAGGTTTGTTATCGCAAGAGTGATTTATTATAAAAGCAAGTTTGGCCCTCTCTTGCTTGCACATATTCTCTCTTTCTCTCATACTCACTTGCTGTGTGATTCTTTCCACCATGTTATGATTCAGCAAGAAGATCCTCACTAGATGCAGCCCCTTGATCTTGTACTTCCCAGCCTGCAGAACTATAAGAAATAAATCTCTATTCTTTATGAATTGCCTAGTCTCAGGTATTCTGTCAAAGCAGCATAAAACAGACTAAGAGATATTATAACTACATAAAAGAAACATATCTTAAGGCTTTCTCCAAGTCATGCATTTTCACTATAATGTATTTTATTTTGTACTGTTATTTATGAGCTGAATTGTTCCCCCCATTGAAGTCCTAACTCCCAGTACCTCAGAATGTGACTGTATTTGGACATCGGATCTTTAAAGAGGTGATTAAATTAAAATGGAGTCATTCAGGTGGACCTAATCCAGTATGACTGGTATTCTTATAAGAGGAGGAGATTAGGATACAAACAACACAGACAGCAGGAAGACTAAGTGAAGACACAGAGAGAGGAAGGCAATTTACAAGGGAGAGGAAGACATAGGCAGAGGAAGGCAGTTTACAAGGAGAGAGGCTTCAGAATAAACAACCCTGGAGACACCTTGAATCTTGGACTTCTAGCATCCAGAATTGGTAGAAAATGAATTTCTGCTGTTTAAACCATCCAGTCTGTGGTATTTTGTTATGTCAACCCTGTCAAACTAATACACTGTTTAAGACAAAAAAAAGGAACGTGTTGTCCCAAGGTAAAATGCTTTTTTCCTTAAAAATTAATTTCACTAATATCCAAAGATTATTTTCGAAAAATAGAAAATATTTGCTAATTTTATTAATTTAATAGTTTATTTTATTTTATCCCTAATTGTATTTGCATTAGCTTAAATTTTACTAACAGATAAGGTGGTAATGTTTTCTATCTCATGAGTAAAACACTATTCAGTTATGTATTCATAGCACCATCAATAGCACATGCCAAATTTGCTTCATTTTTTGTTTTACCAGACTAAATTTACTGATTAAAAGCTTAAATTCAGTTACTATGCAAAGTAGCTAAATAGTAGCTGAATACGATACACACACAGACACAAACATATACAGAGTAAATTACAAGTAGAATCATATAAACTGTAACTTTTTTTGAAAATAACGTAGTTTCTCACTTATACTTAAGATATAACTTGAATTTGTGAGGTGGTATGGTAGTTCTGGTGTATTAGGTTATTAAAGTTATTAACAATATTTAGGTTATTTATTGATAAATTAATAAAAATATTTTTAAAGTGATAATTTACTAATATCATCTTATATACTCCAAAATATCATCTTACCTGCTCCAAATTATAAATCAAAGGAAATAAGACAAGTGTATATTATTTAGCTTAACTATAGCAAATGCAAATATTATCTCCTTGTGTTATTATATTACCCTGGGGTATATTATTATATGGGTTAAATAATATACAGGAAGAGGATATTTGGTGTAAATAATTATTCACCTCAAGTAAATAGTATATAGTAAAAAAAATATTATCCTGTTCATGGAGTGCACTTATGAGGTATACTGGTTACTTTTTTCTTGGTTAAGATAAACAATAAAGGGGCTTGGGATGTCATCTATGAATCCAGGTTATTTCTGCCATTTGAAATAGTATTATAGGACACTGGAATTCCTTGAGCTCAAGCAGGTTCTTTGGACTGAAAGATATTCTAGAATCTAGACAGCCACAAAGCCACTATTTTATTACATATAAAAATAAAATATGTGCAGTAGTAAAACAAAAAGGAGGTAATTTTCTTTTAAAATAATAAACATGTTAAATATAAAATATAAATCGAAGAAAAATAGCAGTAATATATGAACATAAACTGTTTTCTGTAAGCATATATTCTGCCTTCTCTCTTGTTCCTATTTTTGAGTTGTTTGTGCTTCTATCTAAGGCCAGCCTCTGCACATGCCCTTTCATCAACTCAGGCCATCCTTCCAGCAATTCTTCTGTTTAGTCTGTTTCTGTTGCTTATAACAAAATACTTGGAATTGGGTAATTTATAAGAAAATGAAGTTTATTTCTTACAGTTTCAGAGGCTGGGAAGTCCAAAGTCCAGGGAACACATCTGATGAGGGTTTTCTTTGGGGTGGCTTTACAGCAGTACATGTGTTTCACATGACAGAAAATGGCAGAGCAGAGAGAGAGAGAGATTCTTTATGTGCTCTCCTTTTAAAGCCCTCTTAACCATGCCCCGACCACCATTATTAATCCATTCACTACAGCATAGTCCTACAATCTAATCAGTTCTTCAAGGCCCCACCTTTCAGTTACCATAATAGGACTTCCCATCCTCTAAACACTGTGACAGTGGGAACCAAGCCTATAACACATCAAACCTTTTGGGAGGACACAATTCAATGTGTAGTATATTCCCTCTCCTGGTTCATCATTGTTTCCCTTTCTCTTGGATCATAAGCATAAAAACATGTTGTGGTTTCTCCCATCCGAATTTTATACCCTTCCCTGCCTCCATTCCCCAAATATGTCTTCTTGTCAAGGACACAATGACCTTCTCCTTTCTAAATCCAGTGGTTCATTTTCAGTCCTCATCTTAATTGACCTATGAGCAGCATTTTAAATAATGGCTTCCAGGACACTCATTCTCTTGGTTTTTCTTCTGCCCTACTGGCTACTTTTTAAAACCCCTTATGGGGTTCTTCCATATCTCTCACCAGCAGTGTTAGAATGCCCCAAAGCTGAGTCATGGAATATCTTTTCTCTACTCTCAATAATCCCATTCAGTTTCATAGCTTTAACTGCTGTCTATCTGCTGGTGACTTCTAAGTTTGTATCTCCTAAATACAAAGTCTAGACCTCTCTACTAACTTCAGGCTCAGTATCTAACTGCCTATTTGACATCCCCAACTAGATATCTAATAAGCATTTCATATTTAACATGATTAAGATTGAACTTTTTTTTTTTTTTTTTTTGTCTTTTTTCGTGTCCGGCAACGGATCGCAACCCTCAGTGTCGCGCCCGTACCGGACCAGGACCGGCAACGGGATCGCAACCCTCAGCGTTGCTCCCGCACCTCACTCAGCCAGTGAGCGGGAACCGGTCTGTATGTGGGATCCGAACCCTCGGCGGGAGCGCCGCCGCGTTCACAAGCGGCGCACTGTAGCAGTGCGCCACCGGGCCGGCCCCAAGATTGAACTTCTGATACTCCATTCTTCCATCCTCATCTAAGCCAGGTTCTCCCATATAGTCTGCCCATTCTCAGTAATGGCAACTACATCCTTTTGGGTATTCAGGCCAAAAAACCTTATTGTCTTTCTCTCATACCCCACATCCAATCTGTCAGCAAATCCTGTTGGCTCTGCCTTTGAAATATATCCAGAATTTAACCAGTTCTCACCACATCTGTCTCTCACATGGACTGTTGCATTTGCCTTCTTTTTAGTTCCTGTTTAACCCCTTGTCTTCTTACAGGCAATATAAAAGCCAAAGTGGGCATTTTAAAAGATAAGTTAGATCACATCATTTCTTTACTTAAAAATCCTCCAGTAGCTTCTATCTCACTCTGAATATAAAGCCTTGCAGCAATCTGCTACTCGAATACCTTGCTATTCTCGTTGCCTATTAATCTCCCCTCCTTTCCTCTGCTCTAGTCCCACTCCCTCCTTGTTCTGGCCTCTTGTTCATGAAACATGGTTCTACCTCAAAGCTTTTGTTCTGCCTGAAAGATCACTTTCCTGCATCCTCCCACCTTTCTGCCCATCCTCCTCCCCAAACCCATTGCTGATCATTCCATGGCTTGCTCCCTCTCCTCTTTGAGGTCTTTCCTCCAATGTCACCTTCTTAGTGAGAGTTTCTCTGATGACCCTATTTAGAATACTGCAACTCTCACTTCACCCCATTCTTGGCAATCAGTATGCCACTTTCTGCTCTGTTATCCCACAGCACTTCTCACCATCTGATACAATGCAGTTTGTTTATTTAGTTTTATATTCTGTCACCCCTCACTAGAATATAAACCCCAAAAAGAACATTATTTTTTTTGTTCACTGTTGTACCCCCATACCCTAGAACAGTTCCTTGCACATGGTTGGCCACCTGTAAATATTTTTTGAGTAAGTTAACATGTACACTGATACACTTGTTTATCTTTAACCTATTTGTAGCTAAATTTTAAATAACCATAGTCTACTTTTAATTTAATAAATTCTAGCCAATTTATTTTGTCTTTTTCTCTCTCTTACCTATTCATAGATTTTCCATTTAATTATAGGATAATAGATTTTTAGAATTAGGAGAGACCTTTTTTAAGAATTTATTTTATTTTTTTCTGTGTTTTGTCTTACCTCTCCAAACACCTCCACACTGCAATTAAAATTGCCTTCTAAAACCCAAATCTGATATTATCCCCTCAATTAAAATCTTCACAAAATCTTTGTAGCCTGCAATGCTGACCCATTTCAATTCACTAACGGTCATCTCTTATATTGTACATATTTTTCCTCTTGCTGAAGTGTTCCTCTCTCCCCTCCCCCACATTCTTCTATGCCTGCCTAAAGTCAACTTGTGCTGATAAATCTAGTTCAGGCATCACCTCAAGGAACCCTTCCTTGAGCCATTCCTTGTCTGCTCTTCTCTGAGTTAGAACTGTATGTCCCTCGTGAGTGCTTCCCTGTCACTGTGTAAACACCTCGAGTAGTCCATTTCTCAGGCTAAATTTTCATTAACAGTTGACTAGTCTATCTCCCACATTTATTTCTGAGCAACCTGAAGGCAAGAATTGTGTCTTTTAATTCTGTATCCTCAACAACTATTGCAGTATTTAAAAAATAGTGGACGTTCCTTAAATGTGAAACACTTTTCTTGTGGGAAATATTCTGTAATGCCTTTCTGTAGGTGGTATTCAAACACATGGAATATTATGCCTCTACATCTACAATCCCCAAAAATGTATGTAAGAAACTTTCCTTCTTTTCATAATCATTAATTTCTTGTATCGCCTGTTTATATATATTGTAGCAGTGAACATTTTTTGGATTAATATTTTAGCATTAATATAGTAGAGACTTCCATAGGATGATAAAAATAGCAAAACATTTTCAGTAACAAATAATCTTAGAAAACTGAGTTGAAAAATATTTAAACCAGTTTCTTATTGAAGTATTTTTGAGAGCCTTTTTTTCCTCGTTAGGCTTTTCAAAGTATAATTCACCTGCAGTAAAATTTACCCTTTTTAAGTGTACAGTTCTATGAGTTTTGACAAATTTATACAGTTGTATAATCACCCCCACAATCAAGAGATAGAAAACTTTCATAACTCCAAAAAGGTTTCTCCATCCTCTTTGTAGTCATTCCCCTCACCCCATCCCCAGCCCTTGGCAAATACTGATCTGATTTCTGACCCTATAATTTTGCCTTTTCCAGACTCATACAATCATATGGTTTAAAGCTTTTGTATCTCCTTTCTCTTACTTAGCATAATGTTTCAGATTCATCTTGACGTTGCATGTATGAAGTAATTAATATCAAACCATTAAATCATTTTTATTGCTGAGCGATGTTGTGTTGCATGAAAATGCCATAACTTATTTATCTTTTCACCAGTCAGTGGGCATTTGGGTTGTTTCCAGTTTATGAGTATTATCAATAAAGCTACTATGAATATTCATAAATAGGTTTCTGTGTGAACATATATTTTCATTGCTTTTGGAAAATACCTAGGAGTGGGATTGCTTGGTCATCTGGTAACTATTTGAAAAGACTATTTCCCCACTGAATTTCCTTAGCACTTTGTAAAACAAACCAACAAACAGAAAACTCCAGCACATTGTGTATGTATGTGTGTGTGTATATGTATATATGTATATGTCTATACGTATATATATATTTTTTTCTGGACTCTCTTTTCTGTTCCATTTATGTTTATCTTTAGGCCAGTGCTACACCGATGTCTACAGATTATAGCTTTATGATCTTTAAATTAGGTAGTTTAAGTCCTCCAACTTTGTTTTTTCCAAAATGATTTTGGCTATTCTAGGTCCTTTGCATTTCCCTAATTTTTAAAATCAGCTTGTTAATTTCTACAGAAAAGCCTGCTAGGATTTTGATTGGGATTTTGTTGAATCTAGAAATAAATTTGGGGAGAATTGACATCTTAACCATATTGAGTTTCCAATTCATGATATGTCTCCATTTATTTATGTCGTCTTTAATTTCTGTAATGTTTTATAGTATTCAGCCTATAAGCCTTACATATTTTCAGAAGATATGTCCTGAGTGTTTTAAGTTTTTTAAGCTATTGTAAATGGTTTATTTTAAATTTCAGCTTCCAATTGTTTGTTGTTAGTATTTAGAAATACCATTGATATTTGCATAATTTATGTGCTATCCTACAACCTTATTAAACTCATTTATCAGTTCTAGTAGCCTTTTTTTTTTTTTTTTTTTGGTAGATTCTGTAGTATTTTTCTACATTGGTGATTATGTCATCTGCGAATAAAGAAAGTTTTACTACTTCTTTTCTGATTTGGATTAATTGTATTTCTTTTTCTTACTTAATTTCACTAGCTAGAATCTCCAGACAATGTTGAACAGAAGTAGTGAAAGGAACATCTTTGCCTTGTTTTGATCTTGGGAAAGAATTCAGTCTTTCTGATGGTGAATTCATACATCCATTATAAAACATATTTTACATCTCCAAGAGGAACAATGATACAGATTTTGAACACAGAACCCTCTTTTTCATTAGACATGTTTTAGAACTAGTGATCTATGGAACATACTGGGAAATGTGAATATAGAGAATAAATATATAATGTGAAAATAATTCTTTTTTTAACTCATAGGATTATTAATGACAAGAAACCAATGTAATGTAGAAAAAGCACTTAGCTTACAGCCAAGCACATAATAAATGCTCAAGAGAAATTCAAATATTAAAAGCTAATTTAGATATTAATTAGAGCATGAATTCTACATTTATTGTGTGCTTACTCTTTCAATAAGATCACTTAGTGGTATTACAAATACTATTAATATGAAAATTAAAATAACTTGTTTAAGATATGATTAAATTACTTTGGAGTTTCTCTACTCTATAAGGAAAATGGATGTATATTTTGTTGGAATAATAAAGAATAGTTGTTCTTCACAGCCCGGGTTCACCAGATTTCAACCTCACCCTGCAGAGAGAGGCCTGACCACATTAAATGTTCCTTTGCATTAAATGTTCCAACATGACTATTATTATTTTAAAGGCTGGAAATGGCTTTTGTGAAATTCCTTCCACATAAATAAGAAAAGGGGTAAGTAAGCATGCCTGCTTCATGACCTAGACTTGTTCATGAGGAATAAGGAGACAGTTGACCCTTTCAAGTTCCCATGTGTCCGATCACATGTAGGAAGACTTCAACTAAGTGGGAAATCTTGGAGATCATTATCTGGTTTTTAACCATTACTTATTCCAAAGGAAATGAAAACATTTCTGTGGACTGGGTGGAAAGCAAGGATATAATTTGATAACCACACACACACTAAAAGTAAAAGCAGCTTTATGTTACATTTTAGTTTTGACTCAGAGTCCCAAACTTATTGTCTGCACTGGTGTTATATAACCACAGATAACTTTATTGATCAATTACAGATTGCATTTTCATTTGCCTAGTGTAGTTAGTTTGTTCCGTTTAGTATAAGAATTCTCAGGAAAGGAGAAGGACCAGACAATTGCAAGTGACATACCAAACATCTCTTTCCTATTATAAATTTTTGCCTTAAAACTAAATGATTACATGGCTCTAATGATTTGCTGTCCCTGGGACAATAGTTTTCTGTCATTCAGAACAGCAGTTTATAATAATGCTAACATATGGGTTTGATATTGTATGTTGTTAAAAGAATCAGCAGGTCTAGACTGAATTTATTTTTTAAGTTTATGGTAATGATCTGCTGTGTTCCATACAGAAGGGTGTGTGATTGAGTGCCTACCTTAAAGCAAGAGTAATTGAGTATCAGGAAGTAGCTGCATTGCCTATGGCTGGGGCAGGGGTGGGGGGAGGCGGAGGAGGTGAAAAAGAAAAGATTCATCAGACCCTTATTATCTGTCTCTGAGAATGCATTAAAAAAAAGGTTCCTGGGTCAGTTAACAACTATATACTTGGTATGTTTTTGCCTCCAAGTGGTCAGAACGGCCAGAAGACCAGCCTTAAAATCAGGAAACATAGGTTCAAGCCCCACGAATGTCACTTACCTTAGAAAAACTTACTAATTTTTCTGAGTTTTCTCGTCTATCAAATTCTCATCTCATCTTAATCAATCTTAATTTATAGTTCTATGGTAAAACTGTAAAGGTGACATGCAAAATACCTTTAAAAGCCACAAATCACTATAATGTATCACTATAATCGTTATAATGTTAGTATCTCATGCTCAAATGCAAAAACTTAGAAACAATGACCTGTCATTTTAAATGATATTCAAAGAAAGAAAAAAACAAATTCTTTTTTTTTTTTTTGATCCATGGTCTAAATGACTACAAGCCTATTTCTTTAAAATATTTATCGATATTTTCTGAGTTATGTAGTCAATGTTAACGAATCTATAGTTTCTAACAATATTTTCTTTCCTATGGTTAATAAGCACATACAAACCTAGCCCATTGGCATCTGGCCAGTCTCCCCAGAACTTGAAAATAATTGTTAGTGGCTTTTGATGACTTCAGCTGATTTCTGAGGAGAAAGAAACCTAAGGGAAAAGAATTGGAATTTATAAATTGGAAAAATTTCAGTTTATACATTTTTTTGTATATATTTTAGTACAATCCTTTTGTTTTTCAACCATTTGTAGCCGCCTAGCTGAATCAGATCACAAATGAGTTTTTCTAAGACAGAGGTTAAAAGTAAATACTAACACTTCAAAGTATTCATTAGAATAGTTGAAATATTCTTTTTTATTTTCTTTCTTTTAACATATTAATAAGTATCTTTCTATTTCTTTTCTTTTTCTGCATAATTGTAGCTTATTTCTCTTGGCTTCTTATTTGAATCCTAGTGTAGTATCCTAAGACATATCAGCAGTCTTTAAAAACATCATTCCCTATGGACATCTTAAACAAATGAACAAAAATCCCAGAAAATTAGAGAGCTTTTTGAGTTTCTTATAAATTTCAGCTTCCATCTTCCATTATACTCTAAGTCTGATTTCATTTATAAATACAAAATTCATAATTTTGTGTTCATCTGACTTTTAAGTCAGTGCTTTTAAAGCAATGTTATTTTTTTAAAAGTACTGCTATGACGGCATTTCTGATGACTTCATTAAGCAATGACCCTTTTCATTGAATTAAGAACTCTTTGAGTAGGGTCCTTAATTTACAAAATATTATCTTAAGAAGATTCTTTACCAATCTTTTAAAACAGAGAACTGCTTTTCAACTATCATATTATTATATGCTGGGCATACAAAATGCCATATTTTTATTGTATGGTCATGTGGATTTTAAAATTTAATTAGTAAAACTTAGTTAAATGAAAGTGTATGGCTTCTATTAATGTTTTGGATCATTCATTAATCAGTGAGATATTCTAAGACTAATGTTTTTGTTTTTATTATGCCTTATTAAAATTGTTAATGGTTAGGTGTAAGACACATACCAAAGGTTTTATTTACATTAATAACTCGGTCTCAAGTAATTTGATTTGCTTTTGGTAAATGTAGCCATCTTCTTTCACTCTATGAAAACTTTTAGTTTTCATTTCCTATTTCATAAACATCATAATCATAAGTTGATTTCAGTTTTCTTACATTTTTTTCTCCATTCTTTCATTTTCCACATAGAAATTCCAAGATAAAGAGAGCGTGCTTTACCCTTAACTTTCCTTAAACGAAGACATTGGCCACAAGCATTAAATAATTTAATCAAAAGCACCATGAAATGATAATATCATGAGATGCCCTACAGGTATTACATAGGAGTAGAAATTTTAAGTAAAAACTAATGTAGCCAATAAATGGCAAAACCAGTACTCAATTCCAAGTCTTCAAAATCCTAGATCTATTTTTTTCTTATCACATCCTGCTAAAGTATCTACAGAACACCATATTGGACAGCACAGATATAGAATACTTCCTTCATCTTGGAAAATTCTGTTGAACAGTGCTGTAAATACAGACTTTTTTCATGCATAAAGAGTGCATACTCACACATGCACACAGATATATATATATATATATATATATATATATATGTAAAAATTTATATTTTAAAAATATAAATGAATCATTCTATACATAATATTCATAATATGATTTTTTTTATTGAACACATATAAACATTTCCCACCTTGGCATATGTAATCTACACATTTTAAAGCATCAATTGTTTATTGTACCTATATACCATAATATATTTAATGAAACTCTTTTTTTGTACTTTTAGATGTTTCTATTATTTTAATGTGATAAACAGTGCTACAGTGAACATCCCTGTATGTGCAACCTTTGATTTTCATCTAATTCTTTCCTTAGGATGAAACTCTAGAAGTGGTTTTTTAGATGAAAAGTGTGTACACAATTTGAAGGCATTTTCTATAAATATCAAATCAGCCTTCAGAAAAAAAAATGTAGCAATATACATATTCACCAGCAGTGTGAAAATTTGCCTGGTAATCCTTACCCCTACTAACATAGTGTTGTTGGAATAATACAAAATTAATTCTTTCAGTAGCTTGTTTTGCCTTTAGAATAGAACCTGCTTATTGTATCAGCTTTACTGATAATCAACTGCTCTACTCCCACTTTTGTAAATGTACTTGCTTATCACAGTGACTACTGTACTGGCTACATGAATGCTGAGAGAGCAAAACTTAAAATATCCCAGAAGAGTCCGCCTATATAATCCCTGTAAGACCTAAACTCGAGGCTCAGATTTTGAAGCACTAGCTCATCTGGGCCTGCTGGCGTAATAAAATACCTGACTCTCCAACCCTCTGAGTGCTGACCACTTCTCTGTCAAAGTCCATTGCGTAACAGTGTTAGTTTATCTGCTTTTTAAATTCATGAAAACTTCATTTTCTTTATCTTGGTCCATCAGTCTCCTGAGAAATTTTATATTTAGGAAGTAGTATACCAACTAAATAAATTGCATAGAGAAAAGAATATGAACTAACTCTGGAAAAAAATGCAATTTAAAATTATATGCACATATATAATTACATATCGTATATAAGATCATATGAATTATATATGTATATTTATATATAACTACATAAATATAAAATACAAATGTAAAAATATATTAAATTATATATACATCTATTTATATGCATGTCTCCAAATGTGTCAGCATTTATAATTAGGAATAACTTTCACTTAATATTTTCATAGGCACATTATTATTTTCTGCAAAACAGAAAATAATATGACAAAGTTGCCACTACACAGTCCATTTTGAAGCCACAATAATATATTCTAGGGTGTGTTATGCTGGGAAATTGCCATTCTGGGAAGAATGAAGTCACTTGGCCTTTAGGTTGGTGCATCAGAACATGCTCAAAGAAAGTAATATCTGATCAGAAGGCTTGTATTACAATGGCTATTTACTTCATTAAAACTGATTAAATTTTAGTTTCAGTATCATCTATTTATTACATGGGACTTTTTTAAACACTGTGTTCTATAATAAATTTTTTGCTAGTCATTAAATGGGTTTTCTTCAAAGTACCAAAACTTAAAAAATGTACCTTAAGCTATAAAACAAACAAACCAGAAACAATATTTTACTAATTGTGGTAGAATTTGACTAGTTGGTTCCAGTTCCCATGGCTGGTGACTGATAATCTCTGTGCTCTTTGAGCTCATACATTCTGAGATTATGTGTTTTATACCTATACTATCACATTATCATAGGCAGTGCTACTTTCATACATTACATTAGATCAAATTAGTTTCTCATAAGATCTAATCATCACTGGAAAGCCCTCAGGGAATGGAATGCAAGACAGGTAAACGTTGATGAGAAAATAGAGACTAACGGCCATTAAAGGGCAGAGCTCAATAGCAGTAGTGAGGTCACTGGGGTAGGGGAGGAGAGGGCTGGGTAAAAAAAGATACATTAGTATTTTTACATTAAACTGACCCACCTTGTAAAATTTAGATTGAAAGGTATTATTGTTTTCTTCACATCTAGTTTGGGAAGTTTGGGGGAGAAGGTGAGATTTAGGCGATCTTTGATGCAGAAAGTAAAGTATATCTGGTTGGAAGGAAGGTAGGACATTCCAAGAATGGATATTGGAAGGCATGCTCAATATTCTTGGAGATGCAACATAATCACTTGGAAAGGAAATGAAAATTTATGTACTGTACACTATCTTCATTTCTAGCTATAACACCAAGGCGAGTAAGAGAAAGTTTTCATAAAAAAACAAAAACAAATAAAAAACCCTAACTGTATTAATAAAATTATTTAGATCATTGATATGTTAACTCCTGAGACCAAGACAAAATTCAGTACTTTGCCAAAACAGAACTGTTGTTTGAAGAGTTAAATTATAGCTCAATCACTCTCACTGATTATTAGAAACTTAATCTTCAGAGTCTTCTTTTGATATACATTAATAGCAATTTTTTAATGACACATTTCAAAAGATTTCAGAAGCTGTAGTTATTGATTCAATGCATATTTTTATTTTTATTTTTTTTTCCTTTTTGTCTTTTTTTACTGACCGGTAATGGGATCGCAACCCTCGGTGTCGCGCCCGTACCGGGGACTGGCAACGGGATCGCAACCCTCAGTGTTGTGCCCGCACCGCGCTCAGCCAGTGAGCGGGAACCGGTCTCCACATGGGATCTGAACCCTCGGCGGGAGCGCCGCTGCACTCCCAAGCAGCGCACTCTCCAGTGCACCACCGGGCCGGCCCCAACACATATTTTTAAAAGCCTCTGTACAATAAGTGATTAGCAGCAATCGTGTAAGGTTAAAGGTATGCATTACCTTTTAGGACACATGTTTAAAATTTATCATTTCTTTGACTTATGGTTTATTTAACTGTTCTTGTTGCACTTGTGCTAATCTATTATTTAAGTATAGCATGTGATGCAACCCTGAAATGTTAAGTAATTTTTCAATATACACTTAATTAGTGTGATTTCTAGAAATTCCACAAGTGAATGTGATGTACTTTTAAGTAAAGCAATGTCTCTGAGGGAAAAGGTCATGGCAACATGCATTTGAGAATGATTGGAATATGAATTTGTGTTGTTATAAGAATGATGCCGTAAGTACAAGACTAGGACATTAACATTAGATTAAGAACGTAAAAGGGGTATACTGCCTCTTCCCATAATAAATCATAGAAAGGAATTTTTAGTTTATAAAAGATTAACATTTGAGAATGGCATATTAATTCTCCTCTTGAGCTCTTTTTTAAAAATTAAGTTAACGGTGTACCTATAAAGTTCCTTTGAAAAGATAGACTTTTCTGGATTTTAAATATTAAAATTCCACAATATATTTAAATATAATGCCCTGGAAACTATCACCAGATAAACCTATGTTCCTTTAAAAGGAATTGGAAGTAATTGAGCAAAATTCACCCATCCTTATGTAGTTTACCAGTTTGGGATTGGCAATAACTTTCTTTATGATACTAAGTAATTCAAGTAAATACAAAGAACTGAGATACAAACACCTTGGGGGGCAATTAGAAAAGGAGTAACCCTAAAGAAAGTCTTCATAGAGGTGATGATGCTCAACCATAATTTTAAACAATGATTGCCTGGTAAATAGTAATTAAAAAAACAACACAAAAAACTAGTAAATACTGAGCTTTCCCTATTAGACCCTATTCTAATTGCTGTATATGTATTAACTACTTTAATTCTCAAGATTCTATGAGGTAAGAAATATTATTCAATTTTACAACTATAGCACCTGGCTCAAAGCCTCTCAGCTGGTAGACAGAGAAGCTAAAAGTCAATCCCAGAAATGCTGATTCTGAGTCTCTATTACAGGAAGAGGGAATGGATTTCAGTCCCTCCCTCCCTCCCTTTAATTTACCCTGTGGAGAATGGTGAAATTAATTAAAACTCCTCACCTCCACCTCACTTCACCCCTCATTTACACTTTCTATACCTCTTCATTCATGGATTCATCTACAACCATCAATACTTTTTAGTCTATTTTCTTTTATTACTGTCATGTATGTATAAACTGAAAGTCCTTCAGAACTTTAGGGAAAAAAGCATTTTCCTGCTCAAAAAACCCTTTTCTTGTTTAAAAAGCCCTTTTCTTGTTTGAAAAACTCTTATAAATCCAAAGCTTTATGCTTCATAGCTGCTGTCACTAAAATAGGCAGAACCCTGTGTTTTCCTTGTATTCATGGTACAGCAACCCTAATCCTCCCTGAGGCAATGGAGACATCTAGTTGAAGAGGGAGTAGGGCAAATCTAGGAAGTGTGGGGAAATAAAAGCACATTTATAGAATTTTAAATATTAAATGAATAAATAAATAAGATAGTTACAAACTGTCATTAGTATGAAATGGAAAAAAATCTGGATGATGAGAAAGAATAAATGGAAAAAATGACTTTAAGAAGGTGGTCAGGAAAAGCCTCTGAGACACTGATCTTTGCACCTTGACACAACAGTTGAGGATAAGCAAGTCCAGGGGAACAGATGCAGGAAAAGCAGAGCAGTCCAGGAACAACTGTGAAGGGCTGAAAGAGCAATGGTTTTAGTTCCTCCAAGGCATTGAAAGAAGGCCAGAATAACTGAGCCATGGGAAAAGGATGTGAAGAGTCAGAAAAAAGTCATCAGGCAGGTCCTTTTAGACTACGGTGAGGAACTTGAGCTTTATTCTAAGAGAAATGGAAGCCAATAAAGTAGTTTAACCAGAAAAGATGCATGATCTCGTCACATTGAAAAAATATAACCCTGTGAAGAATGAATTCTAAAATGAATAACATCCGAGTACATGTCATCCAGTTGGAGTTTAGGCAAGTGATCTGCAATTTAGAGCTCTGTAAGTGGCTAAGATCACCTAGGAATAGAATCTAGACAGAGAAAAGAAGAGAATCCAGGACTAATTCCTGAAGCTACCAAACTCAGGAGATTGGGTAGAGCAAGAGAGGCTAGTGAGGTCAAAGTAAAACTCACTCTCTCTCTGGTCAACCGAGTCTTAGTTGTCATGAAGCATGGAGTGCTGATGCTGTGACTTTTGAGCTTTCATGCTCCTCTAATCCCCTATCATTAAATGTGACTTTGACAATATGAGATTTTAATTTGAGGTTGTGTTTTTGCCTTGTAAAAAACAGAACAAATATGGATTGGATTGGATTAATGGTATTAGTGATCAACTTTTGGGCAGTACAATATATTAAGCATATATTAAGAAATGTATTGGATAGGTAGGAGTGTGGTATATACACAATGTCTTTTTAAATTTCCAAATCTTGAAAATGATGACTCTGACATTAAAGACATTTATTACATCAAGCTGAAATTAATGACTTGTAATTATTCTTGGTATTATATAATAATATTTTATATCTTAGGAAAAGATATAAACTATCCACAATATAACCACATTCTTTCTAGAAAGATACTGTGTCTGGTTGTCCAATTACCTTAGTCCACCCAAACTTTAAATAAAAATGTTTCCCTCAAGCTAAATTTTATTACTTTTTTGAAAAGTTTATTATTTTAAAATTAGATTTAATGTGGGATAAACTGTATCAAAGAAAACACAAGGACACAAACAGCAAAAGTAGTTTTATTTGGTGCATAAATAACATAGAAAAAGCAATATATTATCCTGTCTCATTTTTTGAATTTTTATATAAAATTAAGCTGGATAAAAAGTTCCAAATTTTCTTCAGGCAAAATTTTTTATTTTCTTAAGCAGCAGTTTTCACTTAATACAACATAACTCTGTGGCAAATACCCAGATTTTGTAATAACATGTGTAATTTTCCAGAAGAAATGTCAAGTCCTATTGCTGGTCCTTTAATAGGGATTGATTAGATGCAGTGTCAGAGTTCTATTAAGAACATCTGAAATGAAGAATGCCTAGAAAAGTGGGGACATCAGTGGTAACATTAATATTTTGTCTCAAGGGAGGGAATGATTTTTGCTAAAAAAGCACATTTCTGTGGGCTTGAATGAATAGGATAGGATTTCAGAGTGATGAAATACAAACACTTGCATTCAGGTTCATTATTTTACACATGTATACATGGCTGTCAAGGGAGTTTCTGGTTCTTTGTGATATTCATTAGCTTTGGGGTCTCTTAAATCAGCCAGCTGTAAGATAAAGCAATAGATGTGTGTATCCAATTCCAGCACCTCCTGGTCATTCTACAACCCCCATGGGTCATATATGTTAAAGTTAGACTATGATATTTTTGGACCTGAAGTCTTTGTCTTCTTCAGTGCTGAATTAATAACTATATTGTTTTTTTCTAGTTCTGACTACATTTGAATTTTATACTGGAAGACTTTCTCCTTTTCTTATAAAACTTGTCAAGACTAGATCCTATATGTAAAACAAGTGGTAGTTACCTTTTTAAGTCATAAACTAAAATAAAATGACAACTGTTTTCAACATAAATTGAGTTTGAATCTCATTTCTAGCTGCTATGGCCATAATTTAAAGTTTAAGATATACTCACAACTCAGAATTAATCTTCCTTTTATCTCTTCTCTTTTTTTCATTATGGTCACAGATGGAGAAGTTGATATTCCACTTTTTTTTTTTTTGTCTTTGTTGTGACCGGTAAGGGGATCGCAACCCTTGGCTTGGTGTCGCCCGCACCACGCTCAGCCAGTGAGCCCACCGGCCATCCCTATATAGGATCCGAACCCATGGCGGGAGCGCCACTGCGCTCCCAAGCACTGCACTCTCCTGAGTGCACCACGGGGCCAGCCCAATATTCCACTTTTTAACATATCTGCCTATGTGCTATACTGCCTCTTATTTTTTTTTTTCTCCCTATGAAAATCCTTGTATTTAGGGCTGGCCCCTTGGCACACTCGGGTGAGTGCAGCGCTGGGAGCGCAGCGACGCTTCCGCCGTGAGTTCGGATCCTATATAGGAATGGCTGGTGTGCTCACTGGCTGAGCGCGGTGCAGGGCGATCCCCTTACTGGTCACAAAAAAGACAAAAGAAAGAAAGAAAGAAAGAAAATCCTTGTATTTACCTTATCTTCCACAGGGGTTGCTACATTTTTTTCCATGATACTACTTGATTATTTAATATCAAGTACTTGTTGAGCATCCACTATGTGCCTAACACTGTTCTAGACCCTGGGGTTAGAACTGTAAACAAGTTATCCTGACTTCCTCATGCTTCAGAGCTTGTAGTCTCATGGGAGAAACAGACAGATGGTCAATCATATTCTAGAATGATAAGTGCTACAACACTGGGTTCCAGGTAAACACATAGAGGGACTTTCTTAGACAATCTTTTCTTCCTCCTTTAAGATCAAATTCTCTCTGTATAATTCTACTTTATTCTTTAGGAAATTTCAGAAGCTCTACTATATCACTTGGTCAATACCCGCCATTTCTTTTCTGTAATAACTTCACTTTTGAGCATAATTTTACCTTTGTTCTACTCAAAAATAGCATGTTAGTCTTTTAAAGTCCCTTCTCCTGTGGAAATAACTTGGCTTCTCTGTATGCAGACTCATTAGCGTGAAACACTTTTCCTCCAACCAAATGCCAAGTGACCTGATGCTCTGTCACTCTTCAAATGTCTTCTTCCTGGAGAAACAAGGGGAGGCTTGTGGTCAAGATGGCAGAATAGACAGTCCCCAGCATCACTCACTCCCACATATCAACCAATTTACAACTATTAAAAAGCAATGACAGCCAAGCTGGGGCTAATAGAGCTCAGGGGAAGAGGAGGAGAGACCTACGGAGCCATGAAGGCAGGAGAAGCCATGATGAAAGAAAGAAAGGACCACTCCCACCATTTCAAGCCCCGGCCACTGCAAGACTGGCCCTGATGAGCACACAGAGCAAGAGCTGGCAAAAACCACTGCTGTGCCCTTTGTATGAAGTTGTTTGGAGGCAGCATGGGAAAATAGGGCCTTGGTGGCCCTCAGGCCAGCAAGACTACTAACAGGGTTCCCATAGACCCATGTAGGAGTAAGGATTCACAGACAAATGAAAAACAGGAGCCACTCAGAAGCCGGTGAGTCATTGTGGGGCACCAGGACATGGCCTGTCCTATAGAAAGTGTTTGGAGTGCGGGGGGAGGAAGGGGGCCGAGATGAGCCCACTGGGAGAATACTGGAGCACAGCGTGGAGAGCTAATATGCCCTCCAGTCAGCGCAGGACCACACAGTGGAGACTGGTCAGGAATATAGAACTGCAGGGGGTTCAGTTTGCTGAAAAGACTCAGGCCCAGACCAGAGTTTCCATGCAACCCAGGTGTATGAGACCTCACAGGACCCAGAAGTCCTTTCAAGGTCAAAAATTAAATCCTGAACTGCACAAAAAGCCTTCCCCTGAGAATCAGCAGCAATTTAGCTCAACCACAGGGCTCAAGTGCTGGTTCCCACAGGAAGTTCCCCCATTTTAGAAATAAGCAAAGGATAACAAATTAGTTCCAGTGCAGAGTTTAAGTGGTGGGAACAGCAAATAATCCAATACAGAACTGAAAGATAAAACAAAATACCCACATACCCAAGACAAAGTTTGATATTAACAAGTAAATGTCTAACACCACCAAAGAACACTTATAAAACTTAGAATGACAGGAAGCCTCCTGGGTTCCCAAGCCAGGGAGAAAGGAGAGCCATGTGTCAGCCACACTCCCCCGACACCTGCAACCAGCCCAGTGATGACCCCTGCCAGAATGAGGGGCATGCCATGGGCCTTGACCATGCCCCTCCAAGCCTATTTCCCTCCCCCTTCCCCTCTACTCCCAACTGCTCCACAACAACATCATAGACTGTAAAAAAATAATATTAATAATTTTTTTAAAAAGTCATCATCCTGGAACTGATGCTTGCAGTAGTTTCTCCTTGGACTCTGAGCAGCCTTTTCTAAAATGTCATGAGATACCAGCCTTCCCAAGGGTAAAATAAAGATCAGGCTCAACAAGGACTCACTCAACATTCTGAGCCATTGTGTCTGATGTTCCTCACTATTTACAATCAGTATATTCCCATTTGTGGCCCAGTAGGCAGAGACACAATACTCTTATTTATCCTACGACTTCTTTTTCTCAGAGCATTGGGGAAATGAACAAGTATTTCAGGTTGTTTAATAGCCCTTCAAGGTAACAATTGATATAGGCTGTACACTATTTTTGCTCATTATCTCATTAAAAAAAAAAAGAGTTGCCATTTATTGAGTCATTTTTGGTATCAAGCATTTTTATAAACATTATTATAGCAACTATGCCATTTATGTATTATAATCCATTTATTTTAGAAAAAGAAAATGAGGATCAGAGCGATTATAACTTGTCACCCAACTAATAAGTGACAGAGAGAACTCAGGATGTGAGCCCAGGTCCTTGGGCTCTTTTGCGTTATACCACACTACCTCCCTGCATTAGGCAACCTCAGATTTTTCAAGGCCCTGAGACCACTGGAGCTAAGGCCTGCAATGTTAGGTGGTTAGGATATTTAATTAGTATTTTATCTACTTGAAACTAAACACTCAAAATGCAACCTTGGATACTTACATGTGATTAAATTGTGCTAAGTTCCTTAACTTCCATTGTGGATTTTAACAAATAACCTAGCCTGTCAGTTTCTTCTTACTGGTGCCTCCCCTTTACCCCTACCCTTTTAGGACCATTTTTCTGACTCTAACAAGATTGACTAATGTTTCAGCACATATACACGACATCAGGCACCACACCCCGCCTTCCAGATTAGGCTCACTGAATATCAGCTTGAATCATCCCCAAGCCCAAGTTGCCATGTTCAGTGTGATTGTGATTCATGTCACCTTCCTTTGGTACCTGTCCTACAGTTTGCCCTAGATAGACCCAGATGCATTTATCCTGATCTTGCTGTCTATTTCTTTATCTGCTACTGAAAGAATAACATGATCGTTGCCAAGGTTCTTTAGGTTTCAACTGGAAGCAAAAAAGGAAATGTATATCTTACTTCAGGCTTTATTTTGTTCCTCAAATTTTGCTTTAAGTTTTTTTTTTTTAACTTTCTTATCTTTCTAATGGATCCTCCTTTCACATTTCCACTAAATTAGTGTTTCTAAAGCTTTAATTAGATTATATCATGCATATAAAATGTCTAAAGTCTCCTATTACTTGAATGTTCCTAGCCTGATACATTGAGTCCATTACAACTTGATCAGAACTTAATATACTTCAATCAGGCAGGTATATTCTCTGCTTTCTCCCACCCCAGCCCATATCAAAGTCTTTTCTCATTTCATTGCCCTTTCCAGGAATGCCCTCTCTTAATTTCTTCCCAGTTTATCTAATTTCACCCATCATTTAGAATCCCAGTTTTATCTCCACTCAGAAGCACCCCTCTCTAAGATCAGCACATACTGATCTCCCTGTATAGAACTCATTGTCTGTGCTACTTCTTCTTAAAATGTACAGCTCCTTAAAACATAAATTGAACCAAATGATTTTCCACGCTGAGACTTTTCAATGGCTTTCCATTGCATTTAGATCAAAGTGCAATCTCCATGACATTGACTTCAAAAGCCAGGTATAGTCAGGCCCCTGCCCACTTCTTTACCAAGCCTTAATTGTTTCTTTCATCATGAAGTAAAATGAAGATTTGGGACTCTAAAAGGAAGTAGTCAGCTAAAAGGTTTTCAATAAAATTCTTTTTACTACTTTTATTCAAATTAATATTGAGTAATAATAAAATTTTACCCACATAGTTCCTCAGATCACAGCTGGTAATATTACTTTCTTTCTTTCAGAAGTCTGGACAGTTGCAGTTGCCGTTGCTGTCCTGCTCCTCCCCTAACTAAATAGGGGAAGATAAAACAAGATTCGTTTCTGATTAAGGTCTGTGAACATGATTGCTAACTTCTTCCAAAGGTGGGGTGGGGTAAGGCCTTACTCATTCTTTTATATGATAGTGTTGATATCTAATTACAATGTATCTTACTTGGGACACTGAAAGGTGGGCTTTCACAATTTTCTTAATATAAACACAAATCAGCACGCACATATACTTTTTTTTGACAGAAAATGGGATATAAGAGTTTTATAGGATAACACATATTTAATTTTTCTTCCTTTAGTGTAACTTATATAAGTTATCTCTTGCAATGCAATGGTTTAACCTTTTACTATTTGTATTACCACATTCTAAGAACCAACGTTAGTTTTTCAATCCCATCACTTCCCAGGTTAAGGAAGAGACGTAATATGGCAAATACTCAAAAGCCTTCATCAACTAGCAGGTTATACCCAGGTTCTGTGGCCTCATCTCACATCTCTGTCCCCTTTCTTTATTGTTCTGCACTGGCTCCTGATCTGTACTCAAGAGGGCCGAGCTACTTCCCATCTCAGGTCTTGACATGTCTGCCCAGACGTATTTCCTTTCACCTCTCTTCATGGCTATCTCTTCTTTTAGGTGTGTCACCTTCTCAAACCTTGACTACTGCCCAGTCTAGAAGAGGTTTATTCTTTAACCTCTGTCTTAGTAACCAGATAGTTTCTTTTACAGAAATTTTCATAACTTTTAATTATTCTTCTCTTTATTCATGTATTTACTTTTTAGAATTTTCTTTCCCTTTGGACTATAGGCTTCATGATGGCTGATAATGTTTAACTACTGGATATTCAATGCCTAGTGCAGTGCCTGGCACAAATGTCACAATTAGTAAATATTTGTTACATGAATATTTTAAGACAGTAGTTATTTTTATGTACCTGTGTCTTGATTCCTCAAGAACACTGTAATATCTTTAAGGAAAGGGACAGCTGTCCAGTACAGGTATCAAAACCCTGGACCTTGGTGTTATGAACATCATGCTGTAACTAACTGAGTTAACTAGCCATCCCAAGAGACAGTATCTTAAACCTCTTGACCAGGGGTTTAACAATGTAGCTTCTTAGTAAATATTTATTGAATGATATTGTTTATTTATGTATTTATTTATTCACTTATTTATGTTTTTCACAATTGCAGTTCTTCACATACTCTTTTAAATCTGCATTTCATTACAAATGTTGGTTGACATCTTTTGGAAACCTTTTAAAAATTAATTTAACTAGCAGGGCTTTAAAGATCTAGGTGTTTACGAGCTTGAAGCTCGTACAATTTGGGAGGTGGGTTGGGATGGAGACTTTTGAAAGGAAAAAGTAACCAGTGCAAATTAAGTACAGGTCCTTGGAAAGGACCTGTGTGAGTGAAGGGAGCCTGAAACTTAAGCCTTGTTTAGCTCTGCCATAAGTCAGTCTCTCTTAACTGGACTGAATCTTGATTGCAACATGTTTCTTCTTACACTTATGTCCAGCATTTGCCAGACTTGGCATTTAAGCTACATTAATCTCACAGATTATTCTGTCTGAACCTCGATGCAGCCCCACCCTTTCTCCTGACTCCCATCACCTCTGTTTGCTGCATTCAACTAAATGCCAACTGCATATCGGTATGAGGAGCCAGCATCACCGCAACAGCTTTTCACACACTGATACTAATCCAATGATGTCAGTAGTTTTGTTGGCATCCCTCTAGTTTCATATTGGCCTGAAAATCTCATTCTGATTCTCTTTCAAAAATTTTTCCCAAAGTCCCAATTTTGCTTTTTTTTTTTTTTCCTTTAATTGTCACTCTACCTCAGGAATTGGCATCTATTTTATTGACAACAGTTTTTTCTGTTTATTTTTTCTCACAGGACTTGAATTTTTTTTTTTTTTTTGTCTTTTGTCTTTTGTCTTTTTCCGTGTCCGGCAACGGATCGCAACCCTCAGTGTTGCCCCCGTACCGGACTGGGGACCGGCAACGGGATTGCAACCCTCGGTGCTGCTCCCGCGCCTCGCTCAGCCAGTGAGCGGGAACCGGTCTGTATGTGGGATCCGAACCCTCGGACGGGAGCGTCGCCGCGCTTCCCAAGCGGCGCACCTATCCAGTGCGCCACCGGGCCGGCCCAGGACTTGAATTTTTAAAGAGTGAAGGTTAGAAAAATTCATAGCAGCTACTACTACACTGTCCATTTGACTTATTTTCCAACTACTTTATTTCAATACTTGAAAGCAGTTTCAGTTTTACTGATGAGGCAATAAAGTTAAGAGGAAAAAATGTGAATATACTAAATATGTCGCTAAGAATTAGAGTTTCTCAAGTAAAATTTCCTTGCAGCAGCAAAAGGGCAGCCCTCTGCCCTGCTGCACATATTTCAGGCCAGTGAATTATTGGCTTTCCCAGTGAGCTGGGGTCCCGTGAGTCTGGAGATGATCTGCCAGCTGTGAGGCAATGTTTAGGATAAAAGATCTGTCTCAGAGATTGGGAATGCTGAAGCATGGGTAAAGAAAATAAATGTCTTAAGGGACATTAACTTATAGAGAGCATATTTATCCCATATGAATACCTTGCTTTCCTGGAGAAATCCAGATATTTAACCTCTGAGGCAGCAACTGAAGCAGAGAGTAATGCAAGTGATGACAAGAAAAAGGAGAGGGGAGGGGGAGGGCTGGTGTGCTTCAGGGATTGTAAATTTTTTTTTTTTTGAGAGGAATCCCCACGTAAGAAACCACATACTGCGCTCTGCTGATGTACTCAACATTTAGTCAATACCTACTATGTTCCAAGTACTGTGCTCAACAATAGAAATATTTTAATGAATAGGACAGGATCCCTGACATTAAAGTACATACAGTATAGTAGGAAAGAAATACACTTAAACTAAGCTGTATTAGTGGTTTATACCATATGGCGTCACACAAGAAATAAGTAACTTTTGATTGCGGGTCAGGGAAGACATCGCAGAAGAAAAGCGTCTGAGCTACAGGTGGCAGATACTGTTGATTGCCGACTTAGTTGAGTTCTCCTGAAAGCAGACCCCAAGACAGTGATTTGGATACAATCCTAGGACGCACCATGAGGAATTGAGACACTGAAGGGAGGAGAGTTAATGAGGGGAGCATAAATAGGTAGACAACCAGTGTGAACAACTGGGGCTCCATCCTACTGTTGACCCTCTAGGAGATACCTTAGAAATGTTCCATTAATGGGGAAACTGGGATGTTATCCACCACCTTTTGTTTTCATTGGTTGAGGATTTCTCCTGGTAGAGCAAGCTTCCATGGGCAGGGAACACTCTCAAAAAGAGTGAAACAGTAAGCCATGAGTGTGTGTGGGAACTATCTGCAGGAATCCTTCAGAGTAGGCCTAGGGAGTGTGGTTGGGGCATCCACAATGTCTGCTAGAGCTGTCTATTCAACAGTTCATACTCTTGCTTTCATTCGATCTATTGTTAATAGAATTCTGATTTTCTTCAGTTATTTGGAAGCCTTATAACCGATGGTCCCTCTTTGGCCCCAGAGAGTACACGTTCATTTATGTAAACCAGTCGTGATTACTCCATTTCTCTTGTCAGTGATCTTTTTAGGCATGAAACAGTGGCCAGTAAGATGTAATGGGATTTTTACTGAGAGGCTTCTGGGAAATTTGTTCTCAATTTTAAAATGGCCCAGAGGCAGGAATTCATCTCCTTTCTGCTGCTTGATGAGGATTTGTGAGGGTGTGATGCTTAGAGCTATGGCAGCCATCTTGCAGCCATGACAGAAAAGCATGAAGAGCCAACACATTGAGGATAGCAGAAAGGAAAGAGGGAAGAAACCTGGGTCCTCAAGCATTTCTTTGAGCTGCTGAACTTATAACCTTGAAATCACCTGCCTCTGGACTTCTTGAAAACTGAAATAATAAGGCTGAGCTTACTGACTGAACAAGAGGTATATGGCAGGGGAAGGCATGGAAGCTGACTTCCTGAACTGGTTGGATATGGATGGTAGATGATGGCTCATCAAATGTTTGCCTGTTCTCTCAAAAACCTTCATTATTACCACCTTCATGATTAGGTATAACATAAACATCTGCCTGACTTTAATTTACTGGTACCCTTGCCCTGTGAAAACAAGTGTGCATTTGGAGCAGGATATGAAAAGTCTCCAGAGGGGAAGTGAATGTCACCATGTTTTTAAGGACTAGACTTTCTGGGGTTTGAAGGAAGGGTGTACAAGTTTTGGATTGTAAAGGGCTGGGATGCTAAACCTACTACTATGTTTTCGAGGACCATTATTTTCTAGAAGAGAAATAAACTTGAATATTAGTGGGAGAAAGCCTATGAAGATGGTGGAGGTTCTTGGGGGAGGTCAGTGGTAGGGAAGAGGATAACAAGACATGGAACGAGAAGTCCTGAGATTCAAATACCAGGACTCTATCCCCCTCAATTGTCTATAGCCAAGAAAGGTCCTGGAACTATGGAAGAGGGGTAGCACCATGGTGAGCATAGTTCTACTGCCAAGAAGTTGTGTTACCCCCAGAGAACCTAGGTTAGACTAGAAGCTGTGTCACCAGCCCACCTAGAACAGCTGCCCATTCAGTGGGAAGGCATTTGCTTATCTTCCTCACATTTGAGAGGAACTATACATATTTTTAAACAGCTGTCTAGAAAAGTTTGTACTTTATTCTTATTCTTGATACATTTTTCAATATCTGATAATAATTTTCTTCCTTGGAGTCAAGGTGGAGTCAGAGAATGTAGAGCTTATACATAGGATAATTATGGGATAGGAAAAGGAGGTACTATTTTTCATTTGTTCACTCAAAAACTATTTATTAACACCAACCATGCACTAACAACTAGTCTGAGTGCTGAAGAGACTATTAAGCTCCAGCCTTGATAAGCCCCATGGAGAGAGTGGTAAGAACTGAAACTGGAGATTATGCATTAGAAGGAGTTCAGATTTTGTTATGATGTACAGCAGAATGTCATTGAAGAAGTTTAGACAAAGAATTGTTGTGACCTTATGTACGAGTACATTTTTAAAATGTCGTATGTGTGGGGGCAAAAGTAGAAGTAAGAAAAGTTGTTAAGTAAAAAAGCATGCATGAGAATGATAAAGACCAAAATCAGAATGATGGTTACCTGTATAGTTAGAGAAAGATGATTGAGATTTCAGAAGGATAAACAGGGAGCTTGAATTTATATATAATGTTTTACTTCTTTAAAAAATATCTTATGAAAAATAAGAATATGTTATCATTTAAGCAAGCTAAGAAGTGGCTATGTTGTATAATGTTACTCTTTATTGTTCTTTATTTTTAAAATCTATACTTTAAATGCACATTCTATTTATATTGGTTGCTAATTTAAGTGACTAGTAGAGCTGGTAAGGAAATGTAAAGAGGCCTTCCAGTGGGGCTGTGGCACTTGGGACCCATGTTGCCTCCAAAGAGGGCAGCAGCTACTCAACCCTAGTTATCCGTTGCCAAGCAAGAACTCAGACCTCATATTGCCAGAGAAATCAATAATCTGGATTTTTTTAAAAATGTGAAATGTCCCAGCAAAGGGTGCTGGGATAACTGGATATCCATTTGCAGGAGAATGAAACTAGACTCATACCTCTCACCATATACTAAAATCAACTCAAAATGGATCAAGGATTTAAATATACACCCCGAAACAATAAAACTTATTAAAGAAAACATAGGAGAAACCCTTCAGCAAATAGGGC
>NW_007726139.1:908712-1005319 GCF_000696425.1 Galeopterus variegatus | reverse complement strand
TTTAACAACCTCAACTTTTTTTTTTTTTGAAGCTCTTACAACAAGAAAATGGAGGGGACACATCTGGGTGGGAGGGGGGAGACGGAGGAGGGAGGGAGGTTTTGGTGATGGGACACAATAACTAACTACATTGTATATTGACAAAATAAAAAAAAATGTGAAATGTCCTGATTTTTCAAAGCTGACAACTAATTTGAATTAACTAAACAAAGCAAAATGAAACACCAAACCAAATGAAAGAAAAAGGCAAATGCCTGTGCACTGGATTCAGCCCAGAGGTTACCAGCCTGCCACTTCTGCTGTGGGATCCTCTATCATAATCTCTTTGTGTGGCAAATCTAGGCAAAATACCATAAAATCTTTTATTGTGGAGGAAGTTATTCAACTGGGTAGGTGAAAATATTCCAAAGCTCTGCTGAAAAGGTGCACTAGCCAGACTGCCTGGAGTCCCTGTGGGGAAAGGCTTTGGCTGTATAAAGGATGATTCTTAGCTTCTTGTATACTCCATACTCTGCAGATCCTTCACTGTGAGAATCCCCCAAAAGAAGCCAGACTTTTCCATTGACTCCAAGCCTGTGTCAGCAAATGCCAGACCCAGCAGGTCCTTTCTATTGTATGTTAAGTCTCCAAACAGCTATAAATAGTTTGTGCCAAGATCTCTATAAGTGTGACAAACACATGGCATTCTACATGCCCCAGGAGGCCAATTAAAGCTAGGAGACCATAGATGACAGTCTCTGAATACAGTCACCACACCTCTCAGGATTGATGGCCATGTTTGTTTTGGGGGGTTTTTTTTATTCTCTCCTCATCAGAAATGAAGTCTTAGATTCAAGGTCATTTATCCATGAGTTTTGGTTTAATTTTTAGCAGAGTTATCTTGGAACTGAATGTCTACTAAAAAGTAACCATTGCCTAGATATCGAGTTCATACATTTTCTTATCAACATCGTCTCATAAGAGATGATACATAGCTCTTCTTATTGGTTGTTGTCCTGTCTATTGCAGAGTTGGGTCAACATACTCTTCAGACAGAAACTGCAGTTATTAAAACCTCCTTAAAAGTTTCTGAATAATTCTTGTGTTAGAAATCTCTTGTGAAACCTTTTATGGGAATAAATCATCCTTGTCAACTTACAAACTTTCAGACCAGAAAATCAGTATCCATTAAAGGAACTTGATTCCATTTCTGTATTGACACATCTCAAATATTTTTCAGTTATTTATCAGAGTGCTCTTGTGTCTTTGGACCAGATTCATATATAACATATTGTAACATATTATTAGCTACATTGGGGTGAAACAGCTAAAAAGGGAGAAAATGAACAAATGATCATGATTATATGGTGTTCTCAAAAATAGTTGCATAACTGCAAGCTGCTATGATACCTTAGAAACAACTGATGTAAAGGAACAGTCACAACAGATGAGGAGAATCCTGGTGTTCCTTATACCAAAGGCAGCAGAGGGTAAAGGAGAAAGAAAGGTACTGATGTAGAAATCCTGCCTAGTGAAAAACAAGATAAAGATAAAGTAAATATAAAAACTAAAGACAAGCCTAACAATGATTTTTACCCTGTGAATAGACATTTTCATATTTGGCTATTATTCACAATATAAAGTAATCAAATTACTTGAATTTTTAAACTAAAGAACCAAGTTCTTAAATCAGATAGTTGCATTTCCAAATGGGTATGGTTTCTTATTCAGTTGTTTTACACATGATTTTTCACCTATGTTTCCATTCATTTAACATCTACTGCCAAGTAATTCTTTTGGAAATCAGCTGTGTACAGAACTTCAAAATTAAGAGAGTTGGTAGATATCTTGCATAATTTGAAAAAAACTTTTTTCTTAGTTATAAATGTAATTCATATTAGGCAGGGATTATTGTCCAACCTATTTTTAAACAAACAAATCCGTCTGTATTTATGTTGAGAGACTGTGGATGAACATGCAGAATATTGTTAAGAATTACATCATTTGCCTGCATAATTCAAGGAAAATGAACAAGCAACCACTGAGGAAAAGAGCCTACTTACACACATTAAATTTCCTTATACAATTGCACAGACCTGTTCTTTGTTTTGTTGTTTAGAAGCCAAAAACAAATGATGAGTCCTGGCCTCTTTATGCTATGTATTGAAATAACAAGACCAGGCTAGTGATAATTTTTAGCTCTAGGTTGTTAGTCAAGCTTAATCACAGCGGGGCCTTGGAACGAAACCCTGGCCACCTTGTTGTTTGCCTTGCCAATACCATTCCACACTTCTGCCTTGCAAACAGTACGATTTTGTTTGGGCAGTAATCTCCTAACCCCAGGGAAGGGGATAAATTCTTACTAGTCTCTGTCAGTCATAGGAATCTCAATCTTTACTGGCCTACAGTTGAGTATGCAACTCAGTCCAGGAAAATGAGACATAAGGAGAATATCCTTAGGAAAAGAGAGTTTCTTTTCTGCTGCCCCCTCCCTTCCTGCTTTGAATATTCTCGTGTAATGCCACAGCTGTGATCATGGGTAGAGGTTGGGGAAATGGAAAGCAAAAGAATTCCAGAAACATTGACTAATATCCTGATGCTGTTGAGCTTCCAAGGGAACTGCCTATTTCCAAATTTCTTGTTAAATGAGAAAACAAACTTCTGTATGTTTAGACCACTCTAACTTAGCCGAAAACATACAGCTAAAAACATTTTAATGAACACATTCAGTATGAAAAATTATGCTAAAAAGCAACCTAGAAAAAGTAAACAGCAAATGTTGGTTGAGTCACTATGCGCCAAGCCCTATTTTTTCCATTCAAGTTCTCATTTATGCCTCGCAATAATCCTGTGAAGTATACACTGTCATTGTCTTCACTTATCAGCAAGGATACTGAGGAATGGAAAGGTTAGCAACACAAGTGGTTAAGTGGTACAATTAGATGCTTAACCATTATACTCCAGCTACCTTATTTGATGGAATTACCTTGTTTGGGTTTTTTGTGCAGCTGGCTGGTATGGGGAGCTGAACCCTTGACCTTGGTGTTAACAACACCACACTCTAACAAACTGATCTAATTGGTCAGCCTAGAATTACCATTTTAGTTTTTATAGATCACGTTTTAAAAATAACTTTTATTTGAACTGAGGAAAATAAAATGATTATAGATGAAACTGTCAAAGAAGAATGTTCCCAAGTAATGAAATCTAAAAGAAGAATTAATAATGGCTTCTCCAATAGTTGTCCCTCTCTCCATACTGTGTTAGTTCTGCATTGTTGCTAATATGCTGCTGTGAGCGCCCAGGTTTCTGGCTCTATTGTTACATAATTTTTTGGCATGATGTTTTTGGCAGAACAGTGCCTTGTATTCAATAGCACTAAATCTTAGTGAAGCACAGGTACAGAGAATCTTTCACACATCCGGCATGTAAGCACAATAGCTCTTAATTTTACATAAAATGATGCAATATTATCTCAAATACAGTTTAATGGGAAGGCTGAAGAAGTAGGCAAATACTGAAATTTACCACCACCAGTGTTCAATCACAGATTTTTATTTTTTTTAATGAATAGAAACCAGAAAACAAGGAAAAGTTGGCTTTTTCAACATCAACCATATAAACAGCAATCACTGCCAATGGGGGAGAAAATTGCATACTTGGGAAATGGAAATTTGGTATCAAAACTGATTTCCTGTGTGCTTCCAATGGGTCATTATAAGAAAACCAAATTTTAAAGATACGATACAGAGCCACGTATTGGGTGTTTTCTTATTCATGCACACACTTTTGAATGCATAAGCCAGTATATTTCTATCACGAAAATACAATTTATAAATTGTAGTTGTCTCTTCTCCTTAGTGGTCAATTCCTAAATCAATTTATTTTGGCTTCCCCTGGGTATTTTGCTTTTAAATGGCATTAAATTTCTGCCTCATTTGTGTTTGGACCACATACTTTCATCAATACTTTAATAATAAGAGGTTATATTTACAAAACTATCTTCTATTTCACTTTGGCTTAAAGATTTGCTTAAGTCACTATAGAAATAGGCTTACTAAAATAATTCATTTTATTTTACTAAACTATAATGAAAAAAGATGGAGATAACCAAGATGGAAGGGAATGTGGAATGTTGCTTCCTCTTAAAAATATTAACAAAACAGAAATGCTGCAGGGTAATCTGTTTTAAGATGCACATTAATTTTTGGCAAATTTAAAAAATATTCTGGATTACCAAAATCATACTTATTAATATCTTGAAATGGCATGTTCGATAATACTGAGCATGTGGTAAATTTTTAAGTAGATTTACTTACTCAAAAGGGGTATGGGCAAAATTTGAAGTAGGTCAGATTTGTCCTCTCTCCTCCCCACTAAGATTTGAATTTGTTTGTAATGTAGTAGAAAGCCTATACTCACTGTGGTACTTTGGGCAAGTTCCTCAGCATATCTGAGTCTACAGTTCTCATTAAAAATAAAAAGGGGTTCCACGCCTTCAGAATTTTTGTGACAATTGCATAAACTAATGCTTGTGAAACAATTTTATAAAACATTAAAGATTCTACGCTTTTTTATCCATTACCCCTATGCCATGAAAACTTACTCATTATGTGTCATTGTTCAGAGAACCACTTATGGCTAGCTATCATCTGTCATAGCTATTTAAGCTTTAAGTTATTTTAGCTAAAGGAAAAAAGAGCTAATGATGTTAATGCTGAGAAGCCCAAATTTGCCAGCCTTCTGTGGCAAGCAAACAAATTTGCTTTGCTCTTTATTCTGTATGCACTGGGAAATTCAGGACCCTCCATAATTTCCCAGGTATTTCTTAGGAGGGTGGGGCATAAGAGAGACTTCAGGATCCAGTTATCTCTCACTCCCAGTTCCAGTCCCCATTCACTGCCTTGCCCCTGTGACCTTTCTTTGTCTGCATCTGTCCAGTATCTCCAAATCCCCAGTTTGAAACCCTATGCCCAACCAATTGAAAGTTCTTATTAATATATTATGCTGATAAATTTTTAATTTTTTTGTTCTCTATTTTCTCCTTCCAGATCATGCCTAAGGACCTTCCCATCACTTAAAAATACTGATATATCCATTAAGGTATTTTCCTAAATAGAAGAACAGGACAGAGAACTAAGTAGAAGCATTGAAATTAGAGTTTATCCATCACCTCCATGTGGGTGGCCCACCACAGCCACCATAGTAACCATGGCTGCTGTGAAAGGGGCTAGATGCCACAACCACCATGGAGATGGTCTGCCAACAACTGGAGTGCACTGACACAATGAGAGTTAACAGCAGAGACCAAAGAAAAGAAGAGGATGTCTCTCTCCACAAAGCCCATTCCAGAGTGACAGAAGAAGCATCTGCTCTATGATAATATTGGGGGACCTGAACACACCTCTCAGCATTGGACAGATCATCTAGGCAACGAATCAACAGAGTAACCATTATTTTTTCAGAGGAAGAGAAGAAATCTAGGGTTATCAGTGGTGGAAGGGGGGAGGGAGAGGGGAATAGGGAGAGATTGGACAAGGGGCATAAAGAATAAGTACAATTTGTAACAATATACATACTAGTAATATTGATTTGATCAACATATGTCAACATTGAACCCCAAAAATATATATAATCAATTATGATTCAATAATAAATAAATAAATAAATATTATCATATCAACATGTAATCAATAAAAAAAAAAGAAATTAGAGTTTATCTTTAATGTGGCTTGAATCACTATGCCAATTGCTTCCGTGTATTACTTCATTTAACCTTCACAACAACCCTGCTAGATGGGTTATCCTAGTTCTATAGATGAGGAATCTGATGCTAACTTTATATCTACTCACTTGTTTCTATCATTTTAATATTTTGTTAAAGAGGAAAGATTTTATATAAAATAGATTTAAATAATATTCTGATCTAAAAGAGATAAAGTGAGATCCTATACAATTCGAACCAGAAGTAATCAGTCCCACTGATGGAAAATAATTAGAATAAAGTTGTGTGTGTGTGTTTAGCTTTCTCTCCCCTCCATTGATTTCATAGGCAGACTGTAATTAGCCTTGTACCATGTTTATCCACTGATTATATACTTGATCTTGCAGCTCATTCTGCTTTTTATACTTATTCATAATAGTCTTTAATCAGTTATGATTGCCACAGCTTTGGAGAAAATTGACTTCTCTACTTTTATATCTAACTGGAATTCATGAGTCTGTCAAATATGCACAATTAGTTTATAATAGTGCCAACATTGTTGCTTCTTTTTTTTCTACTTGGTATTCTCAAATTATTTGGGGGTTTTGTTTATTATTTTTTAAGTATTTTGGAAAATTCAACATGATTTTGTGGCATAAGGACAAAGAATGTGAAATGTTACGTTCTGATCTTGTTATTCTCCCAAATTCCTAAGAGATTGTGAGCAATTTTTAAAATTTCTTGCATTTTCAGAAACTTCATTTTAAGTTGAGGATAATGCCTAGCTCATAATGACACAGAATACTTTAAGAAAAAAATGATTTTAAAGAAGTTTTAAAAATGATTTTAGGAGATTTTATACTATGTAAAATTAAGACAGTTTATATATAATAATAGTATGTATTCTAATTATGAATCTACATATAAGTGGTCTTAGTTGAGCTCAGTGTAAGATGACTTTAATTTACACTCCAAGTAATTTTAGTCATAAGAAAATAAAACAAGGAATTTTTATTTTTATCAGGTATTTATATACATAATTTAAAGAGCTAAATTATTCTATGAAGATCATAGAAATATTGTTATGAAAACAATGCTTTTAGGAAATATTTTTATTTATTTACAGTCTCTAAAATTACATGGTTGTGATGCTACTTTTATTTTTGTTTTCAGTATCCGACATCATCTACTGACTTCTTACTGAGCCCGAGCAGGTGGGTCTCTTTCCTGTCCTCATTCTATCATGCATATACTTGTTTTCACATCCTTTATCCTTCTGCTATAGTTAAGACATAATTTTAGTTAGATCATTGCTCAGTGTTCATATCAGTATAACTTTCTAAAAGCTCTTCAAAGCCATGCCATTTAAATGACTATGATTATTTTGCCTTTCCTCAGATGTCCAGTAATTCTGATTATCTGCTCACATTTATGGATAGATGACCAAAGCACTGATTGGAAGATCTGAGTATGAGGGGTAATTACTGACCATGGACTTCACAATAGGATAATTTGGCTAGGATATTTTGTTGGTGAGCTCCCAACTTCAGGATCTTTACTTATATTCTTTGGGAACAACAATTTCCCCCTAAGGAGACTCCTCCAGTGTCCTTCCTGGAGGATAAAGACCTGGATTCCAGTGTTCTGGGAACCAAGTGTGCAAAAAGGACTAGACATCTCAGCATCCTGTCTTCAGTAAGGCACCCCACACTTGACAACTGTTCAGTGTTTGCCAGTCCAGAGCCCTGTTGAAGCAATAAACTTCCAGTCTTCTATTAGCACAGAGAGGATGGGTAGAACTAGAGCTCTAATTGCTTTTTAAACAGTTTTCCACCAATCCCCTTTATTTTGGCTGTTTCCTTTATCCTCACTTCCAAGAGCACTGTGTGCCACTAATTTCTAACATCTTGGGAAATTCTGTAAACTAAACTAAATTCATTCTTTACTGTTTTCACTGCAGGCTTGGGTTTTAGCTTTCTCAGGTATGCCAAAGTACCACTTTCCATCTGCTTACTAGCTCCCAAACTTTTGTGCTATTTTTCCTCTTATGTTTCCATATCTTTTGGGGTTCATTTCTTTTTAAAAAAATCTCTTTTCTGATTTTTTTTGCGGGGTTTGGGGAGGGGCTAAAATTAGATGTGTAGTCAATCACATACTTTACCTGAAAGTTACAAATCAAAGCTTCCAATGGCCTTTGAGATTGCTAATCTATCTAGATCTGCTAGAGACAAAGATTTTTTCCTCAGCTCCTCAGAGAAACATTATAAAAGATGGGAAATTTTATATAGGTTTTGTCCCCCCATGCTGATGCCATTTACCCAAGTTGTTCGGGTTGGATAATTGCTGTGACTCTCCAGATTTAGAATATTAATCCTTGGCACCTAAACTCTTTGTACTGAAGAAGCTATGCACCTTGGTAATGGGAGGAGAGAAGGGGCATCTTAATAACTAGCTCTCCTTCTCTACTCCTTGTGGACCATTTATTTTGCTACAAAACAAACTGAAGAATGAAGACTATGTTTGTGGGAAGTTAAAAAAAATCAATTTAGCACAAACTAGAGAGATGAACAGAGTCCTACTAGCAGTTAAGTCTCAACTCCAGTTCACTTTCTTGATTTCAGGACTTATCTTTGTATCCTTCCTAGCTACATGAGTCAATAAATTATCATTTGTTTCCTCAAAATCAGTCGAATTGTGTTTCTGTCTCATTACTGAAAGAGTCCTGATTAAGTCACTAAAGAATCAACAGTTTCCCAGTACTAAGAATATGGGCAGTGATTTTTATCAACATAATTAGAATAAGATTTTTAAGTTTCCTAAGAAATTATACAGGCATTTTATTTCTACTTCAGTATTTTGCTCCTAGGGAAAAAGACCCTAAATACACAAAATAGTTACTGGGCATATGTAAAAAATACATATGAATAAAAAAGATACTTTCTATCTTAACTTTTCTTCCCTTATTCAAATCCCTGTGAATTTAATTTAATGAATGTAGTTTCTCAAGGTTAAATTTTTTAGAACTCTTAAGATTTTGGTGCCACTTTTCCTTATCTTCTAGCAGACATCAAAATAATTTGACATGAAATTATTAAATCAGAATTATTACTCAACCAGAAAGGCTGATCTTTCACATTAAATTGGGTAACTAGGTAACTAGGATAGATAATATATATCCTCCTAAATATATAATTTTATTATAAATTTTATTCACTATTTATTTGAGATTTGGAAACCCTCATACCTCCAATATAGTCCCAGTTTCTGATAAAATTGTTCCTGGTCATATAATGGCATAAATATGTAACTATTTGGAGGTAGAGGGACAGAGTACCAAGGGTTATGGCTGCTGTTCAACTGAACAAATTGAAAATGACTATCTCAGCCTACATCACTGCTTATCTTACCTTATCTTTACTTTTTCAACACTCAAAATATAGACTATAACTTTCTCCTTTTTCACCTCTGTCTTTCTCTTCTTATGTTCTTCCTCCTTTTGAAAAGCTTTCTGTTTATAATTAGCTACAGATCCCCTAAACCTGGATCTTGATTATTTATAGTTTCACCAAATATGGTCATTTTTACATTTTCTTAAGTTACTTAGAATAGCAACCTCAAGGAGAAGGATTAATTATTCAATAAAGATCAAAATAAAATAACAAATATAAACAATCATCAACTCAATTCTTCCCTAAAAGTGGGAAAACCCAGTTTCACAATGAGTGTAGATAAGAACTACTTGAGCCAATGGCCAGCCCCCTCTGCCCAGATGCAGGCAAGAAACAGAGCATGCCCCCCAGGGTCCTAAGATGGGAGCCAAGGGCAGCACCCCCCACCTGGAAACAGGCAAGGAACACACTGAAAACAGCAATTCCTCACGGGTGGCCCACCACAGCCACGGCTGCTATAAAAGTGGCTGGACGCCATAGCAGTAGCCACATCTACCATGCAGGTGGCCCA
This sequence comes from Galeopterus variegatus, assembly GCF_000696425.1. Lineage (NCBI taxonomy): Eukaryota > Metazoa > Chordata > Mammalia > Dermoptera > Cynocephalidae > Galeopterus > Galeopterus variegatus. Next base: position 995,676 of record NW_007726139.1, on the reverse strand, counting down.
CCAGACACTCTACTGCAGTGACAGAAGGAGAATCAGCAGCGGAGACTGGAAAAAAAGACAAGGATGTCTCTTTCCTCAAAGCCCACTCCAGCATAATAGAATGAGCAACTGCCATGCCCCTGCTTTATTTCTGATTTTAGTAATCTCTGTCTTCTATTTTTCTTGGTCAGTCTAAATAATGGTTGGCAAATTTTGTTGATTTTTTTAAAGAATCAAAAAAAAAAAAAAACTATTAAAGAGTCTGCAAAGGACCATTGATGTACATATTATTTTAATCAAACATTAACTTTACATGATTCTTTTAGGATATAACAATTGTTATTTATTGTGTAACTTGTTAAATATGTAACTATCATTCATTTTCTTTGACAGAATTTCTTATGGGAGATTGAAATCAAGCTCAAAACTCATTTCTCAAATAATTAATTAATTAATTAATTTTAAGAAAGAGCTACTTGTGTTCACCTGGAAAGAAAGTAGAATTAACCAGCTGTGGAACTCGAACTCCCTATTCTTCAAGCAGTCATAACCTTGGCTTCATTTAACCTCTAACATGCATAACTATAATCTTCTCATCTCTCTGCTCATGCTCCAGGCCTAAGTGTTCAGTGTACAGGAAAAAGATCATGATACACATAAGCAAACGAGAGCAGTTACTTCCCATGTCAATAAATGTTCATCATTTTGGATGTCCTTTGGTACTTTCACTTCCACCCCCCATCACTATTAGAGAAGTGAGTCAATGGTTTAAATAATCTGTTTCTGTCCGAGGAGGCTGAGTTGATATTTTTAGGTGCAATGAAACTCAGTCTTCAATATTTCAAATTCATCTTCAAGGGTGTCAGAACGTCTGAAAGTCCACTGATGTGTTCAACTTCAAGCTTCTAAAAGTTATCAACCTCATGACCAAATGGTGTTTAATAGACAGTATTGTGTCATTGATCATTCGGCTTCTGGACCAGGAGCAAAGAGAATAGAATTAAAAACACATCAACCTGTCTATTAAAACTGCTGTCGGATAAACATGATTTAACACAGGCAAAAAAACCAAACTAAAAACATCCTTGGATTGGGAAGTACATGTTTTTTCACTCTACACTGATTATAAAAACTGGTGTTTCTGTCTCTGAAAATAAATAAATTGGTAAAAAAAACTTGTCAAATGATATTATTTATTGTGCATACTATCTGCAGAGTGTGTTTGTGCAGGATAATTTGCCCTTTGCATATGGTTTAAGTTATTGGCAAAATAAAAGTAAACAAGTGCATTTTGAAAGCATGGTGCGAATGCCTTCCACAATAGTTATTTATAGCTGTCTGTAGCTATCAATTTTTATTTTAAAATTATTGGAGCAATTATGAGGCAGGAAGTGTGTGCTGAGCTTGAAAACATGACCGAGAATGATTCATACAGTGAAGAATATACAAAGTAGCTTCTCTGGACAATGAGAATTAATTCTTAGCATTTTATTTTATCCAAGATTCTTAATAAGGTTTTGTCCCTAGAGAAATTTCCCATCTCCTTGCTAATATTCTGATGTTTTTCCTATTATGGAAAATGTAATTAGGCAAGAGAATGAAATAAAAGATATAAATATTTAAAAAGAGAAGCAGTATTTCCCAGTGGTATGGTTCTTTACCTAGAAGGACCAAGAGAAGCAAGTTAACACATTGGGAAATAATTAGAATTCAATAAGCATACTATTTTTTTTAAATAACAAAAAACAACAACTTTCTTATACACCAAAAAACTGATTTGAAATTATACAGAAAAAATGGTCCAATTCACAATAGAAATCAACAATCAAATACCTAGTGATAAACTTTTTTAAAAGCCAAAGACAACATTAAAATCCTACTGAGGATGTCAATATATAAGACATAACATTTTCTTTTCTAGAAAGACTCAACTTTGTAATAATATTATCTCTAATTTAACCTATGAATTCACTCTGATCCCAATTAGGAAACTGATTTTTGTGAAATGTGAAAAAAAAACATTCAAAATTTTTTGCAGTTGATGATTGGATATGACAGATTATTGAGGAAAATTTGAAAGAAATGAGTAACAAAGTGAACAGCCTTGGTAAATATTAAAACATATTCTAAAGTTACAGTGATTAAAATAGTTTGGTACTGGAATAAGAATAAAAATATCAATGGAATATATTAGAAAATCTCAAAGTGGATTTAAGTACCTTTCAAAGTTTAGTATAATCTGTGAAGGAAAGACTATTAGTTAATAAATAGTGTTGGGACAACTGGCTAGCCATTTGGAAAATAATTAAGCTAGATTCCTACTTCACTCATTATACTAAAATAAATTCCAGATGGATAAAAAACAATTTAAACTAAAACCATAAAGGTACTTTAAAAAGAACTCAGATGACTGTTTTTAATAAACTTGGAAGAGGAAAGGCTTTTAAAAAGTGACACAAAACCTAGAATTCAAAAGAAAAGACTGATGATTTTGACTACATAGAAATTAAAGTTTTCTATTTATTTCAAAACATCAATAAAGCCAAGAGATACAAACTTGACAAATGAACATGACAAATATGGTAGACAAAGGGCTAATTTTTTAATACATATTTTTAAAACTCAAAGATTAATAAAAAAAAAATGAAAACTCAATAGCAGAATACAAAAAAATACTCCAAGTGTCTGGCTTCAGAAGAAAGAAACATTAATCATGTAAACCTATGAGAAGACACTCAACCTCATTCATAATTTTACAGATGCAAACTAAAAGAGAGCAATACAAATTTCTATAGAATACAATAAGTGAAGATTAAAATTTGATAATAGTAAAATGTCTATGTACATATAGACAAAGATAAAAATGATATTGTTGATGAAGATTTATTAACAGGAAAATAATTTAGTACACTTTTTCAAAGGACAACTTGGCATTATTTATCTAAGTTTAAAGTGTAAATTTCCAAGGAGTGATATCATCAAGATGGCAGAATCCATGGTCGCCAGCATCACTTTCCACCACAACTGATCAATTTACAACTATTAAAATCAAAGACTGCCAACCTGAAACTGCTGGAACTTGGGGGATGAGGAGACACCCATGAACTTTGTGAAGGTGGGAGAAGGTGTGGCAAGAAGGAATAGAAACTGCTGTAACCATGTCAAGCTCTGGCCACTTCGGGACCAGTCCAGAGAGCAGATGGAGCCGAAGCCAGCAAAAGATGCAGCTGAGCTCTTTGTGTGAAGCTGCTTGGACTCTGCAGGGGAGAATAGGGCCTCAGAGTGCACCATACCAGCCCTTATGCCAGCAAGACCACTGGCAGTATTCCTGTGGAACTGCATAGGAGCAAGGAGCCTTAGCCTACTGAAGAAAGGAGTGACCTGGAGGCTGATTTCTTAGTAGAAATCATGCCAGAAGAGAATGGAATGATATATTCAGAGTGCTGAAGGAAAAAGACTGTCAGCTAAGAATTCTCTATATAGTAATATTAACCTTCAAGTATGAAGGAGAATTAAAGTGCTTCCCAGACAAACAAAAGCTGAGGAAATTCATCAACACTAGAACCTGCTATACAAGAAATACTAAAGGAGTTCTTCAATCTGAAAGAAGGTGATGCTAAAGAGCAACAACAAAACATTTGAAGATACATAAATCATTAGTGAAGTAAGTACACAGACAACTTCAAAATACTACAGTGTTGTAAGGGTGGTGAATAAACTTCTTACATCCTAAACATGAAAGCTAAAGGACAACCCTAACAAGATAACAACAAATACAACAACCATGTAGGAGATAGGCAATATTAAAAGATACAACTTGAAACAACAAAATGTCAAAAAGTAGGGGAGGATAATACCAAAGCATAGAGTTGGCTTTGTTTTTCTTTTCTTTTTTCTTATATATTAAAGTTAAGTTATTAATCTAAAATAATGTGGTATAACTGTAACATGATTTTTGTAAGCCTTTTGGTAACCATAACACAAGAACTTCTGAGACATGCTAAAAATAAATAGTGACTAATCAAAATACACAGAGAAACCACTCAATCACAAAGGAAGACAGTAAGATAAAAAAAAAAAAAAAAAAAAAAAAGAAAAAAGGATCAACAAAACAACCAAAAAAAGTAACAAAATGGCAGTAACAAGTCCCTATATTCAATAATAACATAAATGTGAATGGATTAAATGCTACAATTAAAAGAAACAGAGTGACTCAAAAATAGTGACTAATCAAAATACACAGAGAAACCCCTCAATCACAAAGGAAGACAGTAAAAAAAAAAAAAAAAAAAAAAAAGAAAAGTAAAAAGGATCAACAAAACAACCAAAAAAAGTAACAAAATGGCAGTAACAAGTCCCTATATTCAATAATAACATAAATGTGAATGGATTAAATGCTACAATTAAAAGAAACAGAGTGACTCAATGGATTAAGAACCAACAACATGGTGTCTACCAGAAACCCTCTTCACCTACAAAGAAACACAACATCTAAAAGCAAAGGGATGGAAAAAGATGTTTCATGCAAATGGAAACCAGAAAAAAGAAGTAGCTATATTTAGATAAAATAGACTTCAAGCCAAGGAAAGTAAAGAAGGATAAAGAAGGCAATTATATAAATATAAAGGGATCGATTCAACAAGAGGATATAACCATATGCTTATCTCAGTAGATCCAGAAAAAGAATTTGACAAAACTCAGCATCACTTCATGGTAAAGACCCTCTACAACTTAGGTGTAGAAGAAAAATATCTCAACACAATAAAACCCATACATGACAAACCCACTGCTAACATCCTGAATAAGGAAAAACTTCCAGTTTAAGAACAGGAACAAGACAAGGATGCCCACTTTCACCATTCCTATTAAACACAGTATTGGAAGTGTCAGCCAGAGCAATGTGGCAAGAGAAAGAAAAAAAAAAAAAAACACATCCAAACTGGAAAAGACAAAGTTAAATTGTCACTATTCATGAATAACATGATCCTATATATAGAAAAATAAAAAATAAAAAAATAAACTCTACCAAAAAAACTCCTAGAGCTCATAAATTCAGTAAAGTTGCAGGATACAAAATCAATACACAAAAATCAGTAGTGTTATTATACACCAACAATGAGCAATCAGAAAAAGAAATCAAGAAAGCAAGTCCTTTATAATAGCTACCAAAAGAATCAAATACCTATGAATAAATTTACCCAAAGAGGTGAAAGATCTCTACAATAAGAACTACAAAACACTGCTGAAAGAATTAAAGAGGACACCAAAAGATGGAAAGAAATTCCTTGTTCATGGATTGGAAAAATTAACATTGTGAAAATGTCCGTACTACCCAAAATGTTCAACAGATTCAGTACAATCCCCATCAAAACACCAATGACATTCTTCACAGAAATAGAAAAAACAATCCTAACATTCACATGGAACAACAAAAGACCCCCAACAGCCAAAGCAATCCTGATCTAAATAAATAAAACCAGAGACATTATACCACCTGACTTCATACTACAAAGCTATAGTAACCAAAACAGCATGGTATTGGCATAAAAACAGATACTCAGACTAATGGAACAGAATAGAGAACCCAGAAATCAATCCACATTCGTACAGTCAACTGGTCTTTGACAAAGGCACCAAGAACATACAGTGGGGAAAGGGAAACTGCTTCAGTCAATGGTGCTAGGAAAACTGAATATCCATGTGTAGAAGAATGAAACTAGACCTGTGTCTCTAGCCATATGCCAAAATCAACTCAAAATGGATTAAAGTCTTAATAAAGACTTGATATTATAAAATTCCTAGAAGAAAACATAGGGGAAACACTTCAGGACATAGGACTAGGTAAAGACTTTATGTATAAGACCCCAAAAGCACACAAAATAAAAGAAAAAATAAACAAATGGGATTATATCAAACTAAAAAGCTTCTGCACAGCAAAGGAAACAATCAACAGAGTGAAAAGATAACCTAAAGAATGGAAGAAAATATTTGAAAACTATACACCTGACAATGGATTAATATTCAGAATATACAAGGAACTCAAACAACTTCACTGTAAAAAAAAAAAAATCCAAGTAAAAAATAGGCAAAGAAGAAGAATAGACATTTTTCAAGGAAGACATACTAATGGCACACATGAAAAAATGCTAAACATCACTAATCATCAGGTAAATAAAAATCAAAACCACAAGGAGATACCATCTCACCCCATTTAGACTGGCTATTATCAAAAAGACTGAGTATTACCAATGTTGGCAAGGATGGGGAGAGAAGGGAACTCTTCTGCACTGCTGGTGAGACTGTAAATTAGTACAGCCATTATGGAAAACAGTACAAAGCTTTCTCAAACAACTACAGATAGATCTACCATATGATCCAACAATCCTACTTCGGGGCATATACTCAAACTAATGGAAATCATCATGTTGAAAGGATACCTGCAATCCCATGTTCTTCACAGCTGTATTTGCAATAGCCAAGATATAGGACCAACCTAAATGCCCATTGATGGATGACTGGATAAGGAAAATGTGGTATATATACATGATTGAATACTACTCAGCCATAAAAAGAATGAAATTCTGCCATTTGCAATAACACAGATGAGCTTGGGGAAAATCATGTTAAGTGAAATAAGCCAGGCATAGAAAGAGAAATACTGTATGTCCTCATTCATGAGCGGGAGCTAAGAAGTAAAGAAAGAAAGACCACAATAAAATAAAACTTCAGAAGGAGAGAACAGACCTATAGTTATAGAGATGGGAAAGGGGGAGGGCAAGGAGATTAAGGAGTAATTGGGTAAGGGACACAAAGAGTAATTATAATTTGTAATGATGAACATGCTAATAATATTGATTTGGCCATGACATTCTGTACACAAATACTGATAATCAACTCTGTACCCCATACGTATGTATATCAAAAATAAATAATTAAACTTTAGGGGGGGGGAACAAACAACAACAAAAAGTTCTAAATATATTCACACCCAATTCCAGAGTACTCAGTTATATAAAGGATTTACTATTAGACCCAACAATAGAAATAGACTCCAATACAATAATCGTTGTGGATTTTACTGCCCCACTTACAACAAAGAACAGATCATCCAGACAGAAAATTAACTAGGAAACATCAGAATTAATCTCTAAGCCAACTTGACCTAATAGACATATATAGAGCATTTCACTCAACAGTTGCAGAATATACATTCTTCTCAGCAGCACATGGAACATTCTCTAGAATAGACCATATGTTAGGTCACAAAACAAGTCTCAAAAAATTTTTAAAAATTGAAATCATATTAACTATCTTGGCCAACCACCATGGAATAAAACTAGAAATCAAAAACAAAAGGAACACTAGAAACCATACAAATACATGGAAATTAAACAATAGACTCCTAAGGAGTGAGTAGGTCAAAGAAGAAATCAAAAAGGAAATTAGAAAATTCCTGTAGAAAAATGAAAATGAAATCACAACATATCAGAACCTATGAGACAGAGCAAAAGCAGTTCTAAAAGAAGTTTATATCAGTAAATGCCTACATCAAAAAGAAGATAGACATCAAATAAACAACCTAACATTACACCTCAATAAATTAGAAAACCAAACCAAACCAAAAACCAGTATGAGAGAAATAACAATCAGAGCATAAAGAAATGAATTAGAGATTTAAGAAAGATACAAAAGATCAATGAAACTAAGAGTTGATTTTTCAAAAAGACAAACAAAATTGATAAACTTTTAGCTAGACTAATGAATTAGAATGATAGAAGTTTCAAGTAAATAAAGTCAAAAAAGAAAAAGGTGGCATTACAACTGATATCACAAAAATACAAAGGACCACAGGCTACTACTACAAACAACTATATGTAGAGAAACTAAAAAATTGAGAAGAAATGGATACATTCCTGTACACATACAACTTACCAAGGTTGAATCATGAACTAGAAAATCTAAACACACGAATAACAAGTAATGAGATTGAAGCAATAACAAAGAGTCTCCCAACAAAGAAAATCCCAGGACCAGATGGCTTTACTGCCAAATTCTACCAAAACATTTAAAGAAGAACTAATTGCAATTGTTCTTAACCTCTTCTAAAAAATTGAAGAGGAGGGAATACTTCCAAACTCCGTCATTAACCTTATACCCAAACTGGAAAAAGACACAACAAAATAAGAAAACCCCAGACCAATATCCCTAATGAACACAGATGTGACAATCCTCAACAAAATACTAGCAAACAGAATCCAACACATTAAAAAGATCAAGTGGGATTCATCCCAGGGATGCAAGGATGTTTCAACATATAAAGATCAATAGACTAGACATGATACATGAGATCAACAAAATGAAGGAAAAATATATGATCATTTTAATAGATGTGGAAAAAGCATCTGATAAAATCCAACACCCCTTCATGATAAAAACACTCAACAAACTAGGTGTGGAAGGAATGTACCTCAATACAATAAAGGCCAAATGTGACAAACCCACAGCTAATAACATAGTTAATGGACAAAACTGGAGGTTTTTCATCTAAAACCTAGAACAAGACAAAAATGCCCACTTTCAGCCCAGGTGAGCCCCCCAGCAGCAGTGGCAGCAGCAGCCACCAACGGAACCATGTGACAGGACACAGCCCCTCACCTCCACCTTGGACACAGGCCTGGGGAGAGCACCAGGCCCAGACCCCACACCCCAAATAGGCCCTGCCCAGGTGAGCCCCCCAGCAATGGTGGCAGCCAGTGTAACTGTGTGGTTGGACACAGCCCCTCTCCCAGCCTCAGACCCAGTGGGGAGCACTAGCCTATGGATGGGCACGCCGAGTTTGGCCCAGAAGAACCGCACAGCACTAGGGGCTCATTCTATGACCACAGATTCTGGAACAGGAACCACGGTGGTTTAACATAACCACTACCACACCTACTGTCAAGCAAAGACAATTCACCTCCACAGTAGCAACCAGGGCCACTCCACAGCCAACCTCAGTGTAATAGAAGAAGCAAACCCTCTACCAAATGACCAAGCATCATCAAAAATTTACTAGAAGTACAAACAATCAAAAAGAAATGACACAACCAAAGGAATACAGTGATCCACCAAAGTCAGAGTCCACAGAACAGGGAATCCTTGAAATGTCTGAAAAAGAATTTCGAGCAATGATCTTAAGAAAACTTGAAGAAATAAAGGAAGACTCAATTAGAGAACACAGTGAAATAAGAAAAAATATCCAGAATACAAAGGAGGAAATCTACAAAGAGATTAATACCTTAAAAAAAGAATGTTGCAGAACTTCTACAAATGAAAGACTCACTCAATGAAATAAAAAACACAACTGAGAGCTTGAGCAGCAGGATAGAGCAAGCAGAAGAAAGAATTTCAGAGCTTGAAGATGGTCTTTTTGAAATAACTCAGGCAGACAAAAAACAGCAAAAAAAATAATTAAAAGTAATGAAGAAAATCGAAGATAGATAGCAGACAACCTCAAGTGCTCTACCATCCAAATTGTGAGTATTCCTGAAGGGAAGAAAAAGGGAAAAGGTATTGAAACCCTACTCAAGGAAATAGTAACAGAAAACTTCCCAGGTGTAGGGCAGGATACAGGACTTCAGGTCCAGGAAGCTCAAAGGTCCCACAGCAGATTCAACCCAAAAAGATCCTCCCCAAAACATATTATAGTTAAATTTGCAAAGCTCAAAGACAAAGAGAGAGTTCTACAATCAGCAAGAGAAAAACATCAGGTCACTTATAGGGGAACCCCCATCAAGCTAACAGCAGACTTCTCAACTGAAACCCTACAGGCCTGAAGAAAGTGGAATGATATATTCAAAATACTAAAGGAAAAAAATTGCCAGCCAAGAATTCTTTACCCAGCAAGACTCTCCTTCAGAAATGAGGGAGAAAAGTGTATTTCCCAGAGAAACAAAAGTTGTGGGAGTTCACCACCACATGACCAGCCCTGCAAGAAATTCTCAAGGGAGTCATTCATCTGGAATCTGAATAATAGTGACCACTATCACAAATACACAAGAACGAGCAAAACCCACAGTTAAAACAAAAATGCCAGCAAGAAAGAGAAAGAAGCTAAATCATTCCACCTTAAATTCCCAACTAACATTGAAGAAGAGAAATAAAAGGGAAAATAATGATCAAAAGATATTTAAACCATCTAAAGAAGAAGCAATTAGATGATGGGAATAAGCAACACTTGTCAATACCTACTCTAAATGTGAATGCACTAAACTCCCCATTCAAAAGACACAGACTGACTGACTGGATTAAGAAGCTAGACCCAAGTATATGTGGTCTTCAAGAGACCCACCTCACCTGTAGAGACACATATAGACTAAAAGTGAAAGGATAGACAAAGATATACCATAAAAATGGAAACCAAAAATGAGCAGGAATATCTATTATTATATCAGGCAAAATAGACTTTAAACCAAAAAATTTTAAAAAAGACAAAGAAGGCCACTATATAATGATAAAGGGAACATCCAGCTAGAAGACATAATAATCATAAACGTGTATGCAGCCAATAATGGAGCACCCAGATATATTACACAAACACTCTTAGACCTACAGAAAGAGATAGGATCTAATACATTAATAGTGGGTGATCTGAACAACCCTCTCTCAGTATGGGACTGGTCTTCCAGGCAACAAGTCAACAAAGAGACACAGGATTTAATCTACACCCTAGAGAAACTGGACTTGGCATATATATATATGGCATATATATAATATATATATATATAATATATATATATACTTGGCATATATATATATATATATATATATAATATTTCACCCAACAGCAAAAGAATACACTTTCTATTCATCAGCTTATGGTACATTCTTCAGGATAGACCACATATTAGGTCACAAATCTAGTCTCAGCAAATTTAAAAAAATTGAAATCATTCCAACTATCTTTTCAGACCATAATGGACTAAAACTGGAAATAAACAATAAGCAAAATGCTGGAAGCTATACAAATACATGGAAACTAAATAATAGGCTCCTGAATGACATATAGGTCCAAGAAGAAATTGAACAGGTAATCAAAAAATTTCTAGAAACTAATGAAAATAAAGATACATCATACCAAAACCTGTGGGACACTGCAAAAGCATTCCTAAGAGGCAAATTTATTGCAGTAAACGCTTATATCAAAAGAATGGAAAGACTTCAAATAAATGACCCTAACATTATGCCTCGAAGAACTTGAAAAACAACAACAATACAAACCTAAAGGCAGTAGATGGAAAGAAATAATTAAGATCAGAGCAGAACTAAATGAAATAGAGACCCCAAAAACAATAGAAAAGATCAACATAACTAAAAGTTGGTTTTTTGAAAAGATAAATAAAATAGACATACCATTAGCTAGATCAACAAAAAAAGGAGAAGACCCAAATAACAAAAATTAGAAATGAAGGCCGGCCCGTGGCTCACTCGGTAGAGTGCGGTGCTGATAACACCAAGGCCACGGGTTCGGATCCTATATAGGGATGGCCGGTTTGCTCACTGGCTGAGCGTGGTGCTAACAACACCAGGACAAGGGTTGAGATCTCCTTACCAGTCATCCTTTGAAAAAAAAAAAAAAATTAGAAATGAAAAGGTAGACATTATAACTGATACCACAGAAATACAAAGAATCAATAGAGACTATTATAAACAACTGGATGACAACTAATTTGAAAATCTGGAAGATATGGATAAGTTTCTAGACACATATAAATTACCAAGACTGAACCAAGAAGAGATAGAAAACCTGAACAGACCAATAACAAGCAAGGAGATTGAAGTGGTAATTAGCAATCTTCAAGCAATAAAAAGTCTGGGTCCTATGGCTTTACAGCTGAATTCTACCAAACTTTTAAAGAGGAGTTAATACCAATTCTCCTCAAACTATTCCAAACAATTGAAACAGACACTACTCTCCCAAACTCATTCTATGAGGCTAACATAACTCTGATACCGAAACCAGATAAAGACACAATAAAAAAAGAAAATTATAGGACAATGTACTTGATGAACCTAGATGCTAAAATCCTCAACAAAATATTAGTGACCAGAATGCAGCAACAAACTAGAAAATATTATACACTATGATTAAGTGGGATTCATCCCAAAGATGCAAGGATGGTTTAACATATGAAAGTCAGTGAATGTGATACATCACATCAACAAACTCAATGAGAAAGACCGTATGACTGTCTCAATAGATGCTGAAAAAGCATTTGACAAAATTCAACATCCCTTCATGATAAAGACTCAACAAATTAGGTATAGAAGGAAAATATCTCAACACAATAAAAGCCATTTATGACAGGCCCACCACCAGCATCATTCTGAATGGGGAAAAATTGAAGGCCTTCCCCTTAATGACAGGAACAAGACAAGGATGTCCACTCTCACCACTTCTATTTAACACAGTACTGGAGGTACTAGCCAGAGCAATCAGGCAAGAGAAAAAAATAAAGGGAATCCACATTGGAAAAGATGAAGTCAAACTTTCTCTATTTGCAGATGACATGATACTGTATATAGAAACCTAAAGATGCTATCAAAAAACTCCTAGAGCTGGTTAAGAACTTCGGTAATGTGGCTGGATACAAAATAAATGCCCCCAAATCAGTAGCATTTATATACTCAAATAATGAATTCACAGAAAGAGAAATAAAGAAAGTAAGCCCATTTACAATTGTCATGAAAAAATTAAGATACCTAGGGGTCATTTTAACCAACGAGGTGAAAGACCTCTATGATGAGAACTACAAACCACTTCTGAAAGAAATTAAGACACAAAAAGATGGAAAGATATTCCATGCTCTTGGATTGGAAGAATGAACATTGTGAAAATGTCTATACTACCCAAAGTGATCTACAGATTCAGTGCAATCCCCATCAAAATGACAATGACATTCTTCACAGAAATGGAAAAAGAAATCTTACCTTTTATATGGAAATACAAAAGACCCCAAATAGCCAAAGCAATCGTGAGCAAAAAAAAAAAAAAAGCTGGAGGCATAACTCTGCCTGACTTCAAAATATACTCCAAAGCTGTTTTAATCAAAACAGCATGGTACTGGTATAAAAATAGACACTCAGACCAGTGCAGTAGAATAGAGAACCCAGAAATCACTCCTCAGGCATATAGCCATCTGATATTAGACAAAGGCAACAAAAATCTCCATTGGGAAAAAGATTGCCTCTTCAACGAGTGGTGCTGAGAAAACTGGATATCCATATGTAGAAGAATGAAACTAGATATGCATCTTTCACCATACACTAAAATCAACTCAAAATGGATTAAAGACCTGGGTATAAGACCTGAAACTGTAAAATTACTAAGGGAAAATATGGGTGAAACACTTCAGCAATTAGGTCAGGACACAGGCTTATAAGCAGCAAAAGAAAAAATAAACAAATGGGACTATGTCAAGCTAAAAAGTTTCTGCACAACAAAGGAAACAATCAACAGAGTGAAAAGAAAACCTACAGAGTGGGAGAAAATTTTTACTAACTGTGCATCTGACAAGGGATTAATATCCAGAATATACATAAAACTTAAGCAATTATACTGTAAAAAACAAGTGACCCAATTTGAAAAATGGGCAAAGGAGATGAATAGACATTTTTCAAAAGAAGACATACAAATGGCCAACAGATACATGAAAAAATACTCAACAACAACTAGTCATCAGGGAAATGCAAATTAAGACCACATTGTGATACCACCTCACCCAAGGTAGACTGACTATAATCAAAAAGATGGTGAATAACAAATGCTAGCAAGGGTGTGGAAAGAAGGGAACACCACTGCACTGTTGGTGGGACTGTAAATTAGTGCAACCACTATGGAAAACAATATGGAGGTGTCTCAAACAACTACAGATAGACCTTCCATACTATCCAGCAATCCCTCTTCTGGGTATATATCCAGAGGAATGGAAATCATCATGTCGAAGAGATACCTGCACCCACACGTTCATCGCAGCTCTGTTTACAATAGCCAAGACATGAAACCAACCTAAATGTCCATCAATGGATGATTGGATATGGAAACTGTGGTATATATACACTATGGAATACTATTCTGCCATAAAAAACAATGAGATACTCCCATTTGCAACAACATGGACGAACCTAGAGAAACTTATGTTGAGTGAATAAGCAAAGTGCAGAGGGATAAATACTGCATGTGCTCATTCATGTGGGAGCTAAGAGAGAAAGGAAGGTAAGAGAGAAAGACCTCAGTAGTGCTGTGGTCTAAAGAGGGAGGGAATATTCCTGGCATTGCAAAATGGACTCGGGGAGAGAGGCGGAGGGGGAGGAATGTGGGAGGATAATTGGGTGAGGACAGGGGGTGCAAGGGTAACTTCTGGTGGTGTGTGTGCCCCCAGTGTGAATCTGGTCCTCACATCATGGGCAGGAGGGGTGACATTAGCTTTGTATCTCATGAATGTTCTTAATAAATACATACATACATATATACATACATACATACATACATAAATGAAAACACATAAACTTAATGAAAAGTCTCCTCCCAGTTCCACCAATAAAAAAAATTGGTTACTAAAAAAAAAAAAAAAGCCCACTTTCCCCTCTCTTGTTCAACATAGCACTGGCAAGAGAAAGCAATAAAGGGCATCCACACTGGAAAAGAGGAAGTCAGACTATTGCTATTTGAACATCACATGATCATATGCATGATCAGAGAAAACTCTGAAGACTTCACCAAAAAATTACTAAAACTAATAAATTGTTTCAGTTAGTGACAGGATACAAAATCACATAAAAATCAGTGTGCCAATAACACTAATAACAAAATAGCTGAAGACAAAATCAAGAAAGTAATCCTATTCACAATAGCTACCAAAAAAATGACATACCTAGAAGTAAATTTAACCAAGGAAGTGAAAGACCTCTATAGAGAAAACTATAAAACATTTGATAAAAAAAAAAAAAAAAAAAAAAAAAAAAAAAAAATTTGAAAAAAAAAAAAAAAAAAAAAAAAAAAACTGAGGAGGACACAAATAAATGCAAAGATATCCCATGTTCATACGTAAGAAAAACTAATATCATCGAAATGTCTATAAGGATGCCCACTTTCCCCCCTCTTATTCAACATAGTACTGGAAGTTATATCCAGCACAATTGGGCAGAAGAAGAATTAACATCATCAAAATGTCCATATTACCCAAAGCAGTCTACACATTCAACCCAATCCCTATCAAAATACCAATGACATTCTTCACAGAAATACAAAAAATGATCTTAAAATTTGTATAGAAGCACAAAAGACCCCAAATAACTAAAGCAATCTTGAACAAAAAGAACAAAGTTGGAGGCATTGCACTTCCTCCCTTCAAAACATACTGTAAAGCTATAGTAATCAAAACATCATGGTACTGGCATAAAATGAGACTAACAGACTAATGGAAAAGAATAGAGGGCCCAGAAATAACCCAATGCACTCACAGTCAACTGATCTTCAACAAGAGTGCCAAGAGTATACAGTGAGGAAACGATGGCCTCTTCAATAAATGGTGCTGGAAAAACTGGATATCCACATGCAGAAGATTGAAACTAGACCCCTGTCACTCGCCATATGCAAAAATCAACTCAAAATGGATTAAAGACCTAAATTTAAGACAAAAAACTATGAAACTACTAGAAGAAAACATAGGCAAAACACTACACAAAAGGGGAGTGGCCAGTGATTTTTTGAGTGAGACTACTAAGGCACAGGCAACTAAAGCAAAAATACACAAATGGAACTACATCAAACTAAAAAGCTTCTGCACAGCAAGGGACACTGTCAACAAAGTGAAAAGACAACCTACAGAATGTGGGAAAGTATTTACAAACTACATATCAGACAAAGGACTAATATGCGGAATACATAAGGAACTCAAACAACTCAACTGTAGAAAAACAGCTCAATTCAAAATGGGCGAATGACCTGAATAAACATTTTTTAAAAGAAGACATACAAATAGCCAATGACTGCTCAAAATCACTAATCATCAGAGAAATGCAAATTAAAACCACAATAAGATTTCATCTCACCCCAGTCAGAATGGCTTTTACCAACAAGACAGAAAATAACAAATGCTGGTGAGGATTTTGAGAAAAGGGAATCCTCCTACATTGTTGGTGGGAGTGGAAATTGGAACAGCCATTATGGAAAACAGTATGCAGAATCCTCAGAGAATTAAAAATAGAACTACCTTATGACCCAGCTATCCCACTACTGGGCATATACCCAAAGGAAAAGATATCAATGTATCAAAAAAACACCTGCACTACTATGTTTATTGCAATGCTATTCACAATAGCTGAAAGATGGAATCAACCTAAATGCCCATCAAGGGATAAATGGATTTAAAAAACTGGTATATATACACAACCATGTATAGAATACTATTCAGCTATTGAAAGGAATGATATCCTATCATTTGTAGCAACGTGGATGGTGCATTGGTCCGTTTCTGTTGCTTATAACAAAATACATGGAACTGAGTAATTTAAAAGGAAATGAAATTTATTGCTTACAGTTTCAGAGGCTAAAAAGTCCAAAGTTCAGGGAACACGTCTGGTGAGTGTCTTGGTGGTAGTGACAGTAATGGCAAGGTATCACATTGTAAAATGGTGGAGGAGCGAGCAGGGAGAGAGACAGACGGACAGAATCACCTCTTCTTTTAAAGCCCTCAGAACCACACCCCTGACCACCATTTTTAATCCATTCACTACTGCAAGGTCCTACAATCCAATCACCTCTTCAAGGCTCCACCTTTCAATTACCATAGTAGGATTTCCCACCCTCTTAACAGTCACACAGTAAGGGCTAAGTTTCTAAACATAAAACTTGAGGGACACAATCCAAGCTTCAATGAGTTTTGGGGGGACATAATTCAATTCACTGCATTCCACCCTGGCCCCCCAAAGCCCTTGTCCTTTTCACATGCAAATACATTAATTTCATCCCCAAAGTCTTAACTTGTTTCAACTCAAAAGTCCGAAGTTCAAAGTCCCATCTGTGAAATCAGTATAAGTTATCTATTTCCAAGATACAATGGTGGGACAAATATAGAGTACATATTCCTATTCCAAAAGGGAGAATAGGCCAAAAGGAAGGTGTATCAGCTCTCAAACAAGTCCGAAACCCAGCCCAGCAGGCATTAAATCTCAAAGTTGGTGAATCACGTACCTTGACTCCATGTTCGACGTCTTCTACATGCTGGTGTGGGGGTTGGGTCCCCAAGTCCTTGGGCAGCTCTGCTCTTATGGCTTTCCTGGTCTCAGGCCACACTCCAGCTCTCCCAGGCTGGTGTTGAACGCTGGTAGCTCCACAGGTCTGGGGTCTCCATGGTGGTACTGCTCTCACAGTTCCACTAGGCATGACTTTGGAGGGGTTTTCCTTCTGCAACTCAGACCCCCACATTTGCACTCAGCATTGCTTTAGTGAAGGCTGTGTGTGGTGACTGCAACCCTGCAACAGATCTCTTCCTGGGCCCCCAGACTTTTCCATACATCCTGTAAAGTCAGGGTGAAGGCTCCCAAGCCTTCAGAGCTCTGGCATTCTGTGAGCTTGCAAACCTAACACCACGTGGACACCACCAAGACTTCCAGCTTTTATTTTCTGAAGCTGCAGGTCCAGCCACATCTGTGGCCAATTTAGCCACAGCTAGAGCAGCCAAAGCAGCTGGGGTGCTGGTGTTGGCAGCAGCATCCCAAGGTGGCCCTGGGCAGTGAGCCTGTGGAGGGCACCTCAGGCCTGTTCCCCAAAACCATTTTGTCTCCCTAGGCCTTTGGATCTGAAATAGAAGGGTTAGTCCCAGAGGCTTCTGTAATGCCTTGTAGGCCTTTTTCTTCTTCTCTTGATATTTTCTTTCTTTTGCACTATTCTTAGCTAATGGTCACTGGGCTGCACCATTGCATGCTCACTGCTTCTCTACCACATGGCCAGGCTACAAACTTTCTAAATTTTTATATTCTGCTTTCCTTTTAAATTCTGGCTTTATGTCTTGCCTTTGCTGCCATAACTCAGAGTAGGCTGTTAGAAGTAAACATGCAGTTTCCTCAATGTTTTATTGCTTAGAAATACCTTCCACCAAATACTCTGGTTCACAACTCCAAACTTCCAACTTCCACAAAGTCCTAGGGCATGGACACAATGCAGCCAAGTCCCTTGCCAGTTCAGAGCAAGGTTGATCTTTGCCCCAGTTTCCAAAAAACTCCTCAGATGGAACAGGAAACCATCATGTTAAGTGAAGTGTCAGGTACAGAAAGACAAATATGGTATGATATTACTCATATATGGAATATATATATATAAGTGGTTCTCATAAAAAGATAAAATAATAGGCTGGGATAGGAGGGGGATGGGGGAGGAAGAGGGATGGACTAACAGGTACAAAATCATGCTAAGTGAATCTCACAGTATATGCATGTATTGAGACAACACAGTGTACCCCCCAAAAATAAATATAAATAAAATTGAAAAGAAATTCTATCAACTTAAAGTAAATAGATAAAATGAAATAAAATATAAATTTCCATTGAACTAACAACTGAATGCTAGAAATTTAAGTAACAGATATACTCACAAATGTTCAAAGATATATATATAAGCAGGATTTACATTCAGCCAGTAGGAAAGTTATAGTCATGCTAGTTATTAAAACACAGAATATACTTCTGTGCCAGCTGGTAAATGGCTGCTGCACTGAAGTCCTTGAGTGTCTTATCCAGTACCTCAGCCATTGGGTTCTCTCAGAAAAGCATTTTCTGAGATGCAGGAACTAAAGAATTAATTCTTGGCCTATCAAGGGACTATTAGGACCCCCCTCCAGCACTAAAGTTGGGATCAATTTTTATTTGTCAGTACCAATGACATAAGAATTGTTAAATATTTTCAATAATACCTCTGTGAATAAAGATGTTCACTGCACTTTGTTTGAAAATATCTAAATTCCCACTAACAGAAGACCAATTAATTTGTGGTATAACAATACTGTAAAATATTACATCGCAGTTAAAAAAAAATAATGAGGTAAATCTACATGAATGATATGGAGAAACATTCATCATATATTGTTAAGATCAAAAGTTGTGTTATAGAGCATTATGTATGTTGTAATTCTGTTTATTTATTTATACATATTTTTGTTTATTTATATATTTTAAGAGATTTATTTAATAAGAGATATTTTTAATGTGCATAGAAAATGTCCAGAAAGATACATACCAAAGAATGAACTGGGTAGTGGGAGTCTATGGAGGTAAAAGGGGACTCTTACTTTTTACTTATATACTTATATACTATTAGATATTTTTTCCTATTTAAAATGATCCTGTATTGCTTATAAAATAAAAATATATTTTTAATTGACTTGAAAGTATTTACTATATTACTGATATTTTGCATTCCCTTAATTAGGAGTCTTAAAATTTTGCTCCATGAACCCTCTTGCAGTCTACTGAAGCCTATGAAACATCTCTAACAATCATGTTTTTAAATGCCTAAAATAAAATACATAGGACTACAAAGGAAATCAATTATACTGGAATACAATTATCAAAATAATAAAAAAATATTGTGACATGGTATAGAAGTGTTTATTAACATGTTTGATAACAGTAACAGGAGCAGGTCTAATAACTATTTTAATTTCAAAGAAGTAATAAGTATAAATGATAGGCTGAGATATCTGAAAGAATCAAAAGTTGATATGAAAATATACATGCCTTCTACCCATGACACGGTTCTAGGTATTACTAACAATACTATGGTTTGTTGTTTATATTCATAACTGGAGGTAATGCTAAATTTGAGTTGGCTGTTAATAAAAGTAAGGATATAATCTTTCCCATCTGAGTTTACAGATCCTCTGAATTCTATCCACAGGTCACTTACGAGACCATGGATTCCGGATCAAGAAATTTTGCCTATTATAGATAAATTTGAAACTATTTAGTCTCTCATTTGAAACAAGTTTCACATAATTCAATGTAGCTGTGTGATCCCCTTGTTTAAAAATACCTATATACAAGGGTGAGGTAAAGAGAATGAAGTCCTCAGAAATGATTACTAAATCACTATCTTGTTAAGCAGGGCCTTAATGTGATGGTTCATGTGAAGTTAGGTCAACTTTTCAAAGTACAGTGCATCTACAATATTTCATTTCTTTTATCTCTCTACTTTACTATTCCCTTTATCCTTTATCTGGACACTGACTTTCCTTTCTACCTCCCCCTGCCCCCACTAGCATCTCCCTTCCAGCTGCTCAGCTCTCTAATCTTTCCACATTTTAAGATTGTATTTTAGCTTGTTTTAATACCAGATTCTGATATTGGTTTTAATAGTTGTTGTAATTAATCCCTTATATATCAAGGTCTTAACCCTTACCCACTCTACAGCATGAAGTTTTAGATAGTATTCCAGTAATAAGGGTGGATTTGCATTGATCCACTCACACTACAATAGGGTCCCCACTGTGACTAATGAGTCAAGGTGACTGGAATTGCTGGTTATAGAAGAGATCAAATTTAATCATCCTACACAGGACTCTTGGATTAACCCTGTACTTTGACCTAATGTTTTCAACCTAAAACTTCTTAAAAAATTACTGTCAAAAATTGTTCCAAGGGCTGGCAGTTTATCTATCTGGTTAGAGTACAGTGTTGTAACACCAAGGTCAAGGGCTCAGATCCCTGTAACAACAACAAAAAAAGTTCTTTATTCTAAAATTATACCAAATTTTCTTACTTCTGCTTTTCTTCTCCAGAGTTTGAATGTTTGGTGTGTGTGCATGAATGTGTGTGTGCACGTGTATGCCTGTGTGTGATGTGATTACAAAAGTGGCTATGACTGATCAAGGTGAAGGATATGTAGATATAATTTGATCTCAGAAAATACATGTTCTAAAATCAAAGAGACTGAGAAAGAGAAGTAATAGTCATATGTAGCTGAGTCATATTATGATGACACACTAGGATGTTGTGTAGCTAGGTCCGAATAATGGTGGAACTCTTTAGTAGTGACCCAGAATCTTCCCCAAAGCGCTCATCCATTCAGAGACTTGGTTGTGTGCATTGCCTTGTATACTATAAGATTTACCATAATTTGCCACCCTTTATTTGAGCTAACTTCTGTTCCTTGCAACCAGATACATTTGGAATAAGGCAAGTGCTTTGAGCAAATTTCTAATAACAAGTTTGTTTTGTGATGATTCTATTTGAGAATTATTGTCAATTTTATTCAGTTTTTCAGGGTACACATGTGGTCAGCACATAATGAGCTATGGTGAGTTGCCCCCAGAAGTTGAAAATAAAGTTACTTTCTTTGAATCAAAGAAGTAAAAATCATACATAATCATTGGAGTGTAGAAGTAATCCACTCTAGTAAGATGGCTTGTAAATATATGACTGAGGAAATTTTGGAAAACCTACAATAAAGATTAATCCACAGATGTAATCTAGTTAATAGAAAGAATGACTTAACACAGAAAGTAGCATTTAAGTATAGAATAATACATCAAGTAAGTGCTAACATATTTTCCCCACTACTCTGGATAGGATGGGGGTGCCTGACAATGGACATGGGGACATCTCCCTCATTGAATGTCTCTCTTCACTTTGATTTATATTTACAAAGCAACAACCTTCTAATTATAATCATGTCTGTTAATGTGGATTTACCACTAGGGAAAGAGTGTAATGGCCAGATGATAAACAGTGTTCCAGGGCATTTGACCACTATATTTCTCATTAAAAAATTAAGGAAATGGATTTTGGGGTTGTACATCATTCTCTTGTGAGTCTGATTTGCAGGAGATGTGCTGAATCTGAATTTTTCTTTCTTGATTTATTCTCTTGTTTTCTGGAACTTATCCTCAAGTAGCTTCCAATGGAAAGAGCACATTGGAATTTTTATATGTTGCCTTTCTAAAGATGTCTTTATTATATACCCATACTTGATTGAGAGATTGGTCAGGTACAAAATTCTTGTTTAAGAAGGATTTTCATTCAGTATTTTGAAGGCTTATTATTTTGTATTTTAGCTTCCAGTGTTGCCATTCAGTAGTCTCATGCCTTTCTGATTCCTGATACTTCAGATGAGACTTGTTTTGTTTGATGTTTTTCTCACTGGAAGCTTTTGGATCTTTGCTAGTTAGTGTATATACACTGAATAGCTTTTCAAGAGGAGTATTTTATTTTATTTTATTTTATTTTATTCATGCTTTCTCTTTTTTTTAATTTTTGTTTTTTCTTATTTTTTTTAACTTCTCAGTTTACGTTGTAGTTGATTTTCATGCTCCTTTACCCATTCCTCTCCCCGCTCCCCCCACACATCATATCTGTTGATTTGACTTAAATAGTTCAAGGTATTTTTGTGGTTATTCTGTCTTCTTTCCCGCCCCCCCACCCTTGATTTGTTTTTTTGTTTATTTATTTATTTATTTATTTTTAGCTCCTACAAATAAGTGAGAACATGTGGTATTTCTCTTTCTGTGCCTGACTTGTTTCACTTGATATAATTTCCTATCTTGTTGATTAGGAAACTAAGATTCAGCAAAATTAAATAAATTGCAGTCATACAGCTGAGTGCCAGGAGCAAGAGTCAAGCACTATCTAATTCATGAGTTCATGCATTATACTATGTAACAGTTAACCTTTAAGGATTTAAAGAAACTGAGGGTTCACTAAATCCAACTGCTTGGTCAATACCGGTGATTCACCTTGACTTTTACTGGATTTTTTCTTTTTCTTTTTTCTAATGCAGTTCTTTCTCCGAAGAATTACACTTGTTCACAGTATGGCCACCAAAATACCACTTTTCATTCTCTTGGAAAATAATTCCAACTTTTTTATGTGAGGAGTCTGTGACACATCCAAACCATCAAGGACTATGTAAACCAAGATAAATAATCCAATTTCAAATGTCTGACTATTTCAAATATCAGTTAATACATATTTAACAGATCAGCCACTCTACCTCTTCAAGTTGACATCTCTTTAAAACAGTGCTCTAATTTATTCACAAAAGACAGCCTTGTGATTTTAATGTGCTCCATGCTGATTAACATCTTAAAATCAGTTGTCTATCTCCCAAAGCACTGCTAAATGTGACTTGTCTTTTGTGAGGTATGCTAAATGTGTCTTCCATTTCTTTGGGCTATTTATGTTAAATCTATGATTACTTCTCTAAAGGCATCATTCTGAAAAATAACTGGTTCAGAGTGACTTCTATATTAACATTTAAAGAGGTTTTCATTTTAACAAGATGTAACACAATCCTTTTACAAAATGGCAAAGTATTAAGGTTGAATTTTATTTGTAACAAATGTGCTTAAATAATATGCTGACAACATTTTATTGGAGGCTGATATTACCACCCAATTATATATGCAAACTCTCCTATACCACAGAAAACAAATATGAAGCAAAATCTTTTTCTCTATGTTTCTTGGATCAAAAATAGCAAAAGTATAGACATGAGATTATATATATAATATATAAAATATATGATATTCAAGGTGAATGTGAATCAATGTGCAAATCTAAACCAAGTTATACTGGCCAAACACCAAAAATTGAAAAAAAAAAAAAAAAAAAAAAAAAAAAAAAAAAAAAACCTAATAAATGGTATCTATTCATCTTTACCTTTCACCACCATACTTCCACAACATTCACTTAATCTTCTTATATTTGAGTCATTGTAGATGCCAGATATACTTAAAAATCCATCAGCAAAAGGAGAATTGGGATTTCTATATTACTCATTATAGATTGCTTCTGTCTGTTTCTCCCCCAGAATCTGTCATGCAGCACAAAAAGCATAAAGTTACTCATTGGTTCAGCTCTGCCCTCCCTGGATTTGCAAGAATTTATTCCGAAGTTCATTTCTTTGGAGGCTGTGAAGAAGCTCCATGAAATTGATATGGCCAAGGTTAACACTCCTGATCAGGCCTGATGGAGAAAGAAGGCATATGTTTGACTCTTTTCTGATTATGATGCTTTGGATATTGCCAACAAAATTGGGATCATCTAAATGGAGTCCAGCTAGCTAACTCTAATTATACACTTTTTTACCATTAAAAAAATTGATTTCTTTGGAAAAAAAAAATTTTTTTTTTCCTTTTTGTCTTTTTTTTTACTGGCCGGTAACGGGATTGCAACCCTCGGTGTCACGCCCGCGCCACGCTCAGCCAGTGAGCGGGAACCGGTCACCACATGGGATCCGAACCCTCGGCAGGAGCGCCGCCGGGCTCTCAAGCGGCGCACTTTCCAGTGCGCCACTGGGTCGGCCCTGGAAAAAATATTTTAATAGGTCGTTTCCCAAAGTGTGTTTTATGGAATGGTAATAGATGTCAGAATAAAATAGTAAGTTGGAGAAGGGTTCTACAGCCAAATTAATTAAAATCCGGGTGTTTTTCTAACCGCAGAATTTTTAGGACTTTAATATGCTATAACATGTCCATTATAATCTCTATAAATGGAGTAAGCTATTGCATAAAAGTTTCCAAGACTAATTCGACTGGGGCATCTAATTTAAAAGAAGCCATTTTTTGTTCTAAAGATTAAGTAGCAATTGTAGTAGTAATAGTTAACTGTTTTAGACTCTTGTAGCACACCAATTATAGCCTTTTCAAAATGCAACAACAGATTCTAGTGAGGAACAACCTCTCTCTCTATTGTTAATTTCACATTCATTTTTCAAGTAAACTGTCTTAACTGGTTTCAAACATACACATGTGGATTTGAATAGCTGATCCCAGAAGATGCTGGATTTAGGGGCTGGCCCATGGCTCACTCGTGAGAGTGCAGTGCTGATAACACCAAGGCCACGGGTTTGGATCCCTATATAGGGATGGCCAGTTAGCTCACTGGTGGAGCATGGAGCTGACCACACCAAGCCAAGGGTTAAGAACCCTTTACTGGTCATCTTTAAGAAAAAAAAAAAAAAGAAAAGAAAAGAAAAAAGAAGATGCTGGGTTTATGGAAAATGATGCCATAAAGAAAAGAAGCATGAAACCAAACTGAGTTTTATACAGAGTCCAGAAAAATCAATGCCTCTCAAGAGGCCTGCTTTATAATGATAAATTAAATTACTCCAAATTCTAGTTTTTTTCTGTGAACCAGGTCTTTCTTTCCCTCAATTGTGTTGTTACTGTCTCCTCACTACTGGACATCCCCACAGGAGGCATCAGTTTCCTGTTGAGAAAATCCAAAGCTAATTCAGTACTTTAACATAGTACTTTAACATTTATTTCTTCACTTGTTCAAGAAGCTCAGTGCATTTTAAGAAATGGATTTTTAAAAAGCCATTCATCTGTGATTAGGTTTTTACATGCTTGGAGGACACTTACAACCAGCAAAGTAATGCCTAAAGATTATCAAATGGCTTCTAGAGAGGAGTAGAATGTCTTTATCACAAAGAAAAGATAAGTTTGCAACCATGAATATGATAATCACCCCGATTTGATCATCACATTTTGTATATATGTATTGAAATATAACTCTGTACCCCACAAATATGTATAATTAATACATTTCAATAAAAAAATTTGATTTGAAAACAGATATGTATTATAAATAAGTGATTATGTCAATGTTGTTAGGAATTAAAATTTTATCATATAAGGAATGATATTCAGGAATAAAAACAAAGCTAATATAAAAAAGAGGATACTGATTTACCTTATTTGCTTATTCAATTGACATGTATTGATTGTACTTTGCACACATTTCTTTGCTATATATTGTCCTGAGGGTAGGAAGAAAAAAAAAAAAAAAAACCTGGATACTGCCCTCAACTTGCATAAAAATATTAAAATACAGAGTAAAAACTGCTACAATATAGGTACAACAGGGGTTAATTATAACAAGCTTTCAACAACAGCAGTACTAGCAAGAAGCCACAATAGTATTTCATTGGAGATATGCTTTCTGTCAATGGTTCTCAGACTCTAATGATTCTTACGCACATTAAAATTTGAGGCCCACTTCTGGTTTTTGAAGTCATTACTTCCATCCTCACAACTAAATAAAAGCTGAACAATGTGAAAATCAGCAGCTTTTCTTAGATCCTTAAGAGAATTGAGATCACAGGGCAAACTACCACCTCCAAAACCGGAGAGAGGCAAACAGCAAGAATCATAGCTGACCAGAGGCAGAAGACTAAAAGCAAAATCCTGCGACTAGAGGCAGAGCTGGTAGGAAAACTTAAAACGTAATTGGTGATTTGCTGGGCTCAGTGTGAACCACATTGAGAGCTGAAGAGTTTGTGGGACCTAGTTTTAGGCTAATTCCCATATTTTCATGAGTTTTATCTTCAGGAGCCCTACCAGATTCTAAGGACAAAGAGGCAAAGATCGGGGGAAATACCCTCATGCTCTGGCAATTGGAGAACATAGCAATCATTTTGAAATACACCCAGAGCATTCTGTTGTCCTTAACAAAGGACTGCTCTCAAAAGAAGCTGTTTTACCGGGGTCTAACTGACTTGGGTTTTACCAAAGCCTAACACATTAAGGCCTACTTACCTTGATTGTTTTTGTCTTATACATCATGTTTGACTTTTAATAAAAAATTACAGAGCATGCTTAAAGAGAAAACCAAAAATCAAAAACAGTTTGAGGAGACAGAGCAAGCATCAGAACCAAACTCAGATATTCAGATATGGCACAGATTTTGGAATTATCAAACCAGAAATAATTATGATTCATACGCTAAGCGCTCTAATGAAAAAGTAGACAACATGCAAGAACAGGTAATACAAGCAGAGAGATGGAAACTAAGAAAGAAGCAAAAGGAAATGCTAAAAATCAAAAGCACTGTAACAGAAATGAAGAATGTCTTTGATAGGCCTATGAGTAGAATGGGCATAGCTGAGGAAGGAATCAGTGAGCAGAAATATATGTCAGTAGAAACATCCCAAACTAAAAAGAAAAAAGAAAGAAGAAAAAAGAATGGAAAAAAAAAAAAAAGAATAGAATAACCAAGAATTGTGGGACAATTACAAAAGGTATAATATATACATAATAGGAATACCAAAAAGCAAAGAAAGAGAGAAAACAGTAGAAAAAATATTAGAATGACAGCTGAGAATTTTCCAAAATTAATGAGATACCAAACCACAGATTCGAGAAGCTCAGAGAATGCCAAGGAGGATAAATACGAAAAAATCTACATCTAGGAATAGCACATTGAAGTGGCAGAAATTTAAAGACAAAAAAAAAAATCCTGAAAGAAGCCAGGGTCATGGTGGGGGAGGAGGGAGAACTTTATTTATACAGGAGCAAGGATAAGAGTTACATTGTACTTCTCTTCGGAAACCATGCAATCAAGAAAAGAGTAGAGTGAAATATTTAAGGTATTGAAAGAAAAAAAAAAAAAACCACCAACCTGTAATTCTGTATCCAGTGAAATTATCCTTCAAAAGTGAAGGAGAAATAAAGACTCTCAGACAAACAAATTGAGGGAATTTGTTGCCAATAAAACTATTTTGCAAAAAATGTTAAAAGAAGCTCTTCAGAGAGAAGGAAAATTATATAGGACAAAACTAGGATCTACACAAAGAAAGGAAGAGTGTTACAGAAGAAATAAACAAAGGTAAAACAACATATATTCTTTTTCCTCTTTAAAATTGATTTAACAAATAACAGCTTGAAATAATAATAGCAAAAATTTATTTTGTGATTATAGCCTATGGATAATTGAAATTAATGACAGCTATGGTATGAGGGATGAGTGGCAGCAGTTGGGAATACTTTGTTATAAGGTGCCTGTACTATGCATGAAGCAGTACAGTGTTATTTGAGAGTGACAAATACATATTGCAAACTCTACGGCAACTGAAAGAAAAAAATTTAAGCGTAGTTAATATGCTAAGAGATGAGAGAAAATGGACTCACATAAAATGATCAATTAAAACCAAAGAAGGCAACAGAAGAGTGAAAGTCAAAGGAAAAAAACAAGGGTAACAAATATGAAATAATTACAAATAGGGTAGATATTAGACCAACTATATCAATAATCATTTTAAATATAAATGGTCTGAATACATTAACAGGCTGTCAGAGTGGATAAAAAAAGAAGACCCAATTATA
The DNA here is from genome assembly GCF_000696425.1 of Galeopterus variegatus. Classification (NCBI taxonomy): domain Eukaryota; kingdom Metazoa; phylum Chordata; class Mammalia; order Dermoptera; family Cynocephalidae; genus Galeopterus; species Galeopterus variegatus. The sequence continues at coordinate 967,558 of NW_007726139.1, read as the reverse complement.
TGATGTCTACAAGAAATCCACTTTAAATGTAAAGACATGACTAGACTAAAAGCAAAGGGTTGCTGGTTAGCTCAGTTGGTTAGAGCGTGGTGCTGATAACACCAAGTTCAAGGGTTTGAGACATGTACTATCAACCACCAAAAAGTAAATAAATATAAAATTAAAGAGATGTAGAAAGATATATCATGCTAACATTAATCAAAAGAAAGCTGAGGTAGCTACATTAATTTTAGACAAAGCAGACTTCAGAGCACAGAAAATTATCAGAGATAAATAGGAGCATTACACAATGATAAAGGGGTTAATACAACAAGAAGACATAACAATCCTTAATCTGTATGTGTCTAATAACAGAGTGTCAAAATACATGAGGCAAAAACTACAAAACTGCGAGGAGAAATGGAAGAATCCACTATTAGAATTGGAGATTTAAACATCCCTCTATCAGTGATTGACAGATCCAGCAGGCAGAAAATCAGTAAGGATATATGAGTAGATGAGCTGAAAAGCACCATCAACTGACTGAATCGATTGACACTTACGGTATATTTCATTGAACAACAGCAAAATACAAATTCTTCTCAAACTTACATGAAATGTTCACCAAAATAGAACACATCCTGGGCCGTAAAACACATATAACAAGTTTAAAAGAATAGAAATCACACAAAGCTTGCTCTCAAACTACAATGGAATTAAACTAGAAATTGATAACAGAAAGATAGCTAGAAAATCCCAAAATATTTGAAGATTAAACAGCACGCTTCTAAATAACACATAGGTCAATGAAGAAGTCTTAAGAAAAATGTTTAAAATATTTTGAACTAAATGATAATGAAAATGCAACTTAATAGAATTTCTAATATGCAAAAAAAAAAAAAAGCAGTGCTTAGAGGGAAATTTATAGCATTAAATGCCTATGTTAGAAAAGAAGTGAGATCCAAAATCAATAACCAATTTCTGCTCTAGAAAACTAGGGGAAAAAAGAGCAAACTGAATCCAAAGTAAGCAGGAAAAAAAAAAAAAAAAAAAAAGAAGAAATCAATGAAATTGAAAATAAGGTATAAATAGAGAAAATCAACAATACCAAAAACTGGTTCTTCAAAAAGAACAATAAAATTGATAAACCTTTAGCAAGATTAACCAAGAAAAAAAGAGAGGGGACACAAATTACTAATGTCAGAAATGAAGAGGGACCATCACTACTGATACCATGAAAATAAAAAGGATAGTAAAGAAATATTATGAATAACTCTATGCCCACAAATTTGACAACCTAGATGAAAGACTGAATCTATCAAAACTCACACGAGGTGAAATAGATAATCTGAATAGGCTTATTTATATCTGTCTTTTAAAAAAATGAATCTATAATCAATAACCTTGAAAGGTACTTGAAACAGTAACCTTGAAACAGAAAGCACCAGGTCAACATAGTTTCACTGGTGAATTCTATTAAATATTTAAAGAAGAAATGATACCAATTCTCTACAATCCCTTCCAAAAAATAGAAGCAGAGAAAATAATTCTTAACTCATTCTGTGTATTGCCCATGTTTCCCTAATACCAAAACCAAAGACATTACGAGAAAACAAACTACTGACCAATTTCTCTCATCAACTCAGATGGAAAAAAACCTCAAAAAATTTAGTAAATCGACCCAACAATGTATAAAATGAAGTATACACCACTACTAAGTGGGATTTATTCCAGGTATGCAAGGCTATAATCCATCACATCAAAAAGCTAAAAAGAAAAATGATATGATCATATCAATAGATACAGAAAAAGTATTTGATAAATACAACAACCATTCATGATAAAGCTCTTGGCATACTAGGAATAGATGAGGATTTTCTCAACTCGATAAAGGACATCTACAAAAAACCTATAATTAATACTTATGGTGAGAAACTTGATGCTTTCCTCTTAATATCAGGAACAAGACAAGGATGTCCTCTCTCACCATTTTTACTCAACATTGTTGCTACAAGTCCTAGCTAATACAATAAGACGAGAAAGGAAATAAAGGTTTACAGACCAGAAAGGAAGAAATAAGACTGCCTCTTTCTTTGCAGATGACATGACTATCTATGTAGAAAATCCCAAAGAATTGACAAAACAAACAAACAAACAAACAAAAATCACTCTTGGAACTAATAAGCAATTAATAGAAAAGTCTCAGGATACAAGGTTAATATACAAAAGTCAAACTCGTTCCTCTATACCAGCAGTTAACACATGGAATATGAAAATGAGAAAACAACACAATTTACTTTAGCACTAAAAAAAAAAAAAAAAAAAAAAAACCTAGGCATAAATCTAACAAAGTATGTACACGACCTATATAGGAAAACCACAAAGCTCTAATGAAAGAAATCAAAGATCTGAATAAATTCCTTGCTCATGAATAGGAAGTCTCAATTGTTAATGTCAATTTTTCAATTTGATCTTTATATTCAATCCAATCCCAATCAAAATCTCAGCAAGTTATTTTATGGATATTGACAAACTGATTCTAAAATTTATATGAAAAGGCAAAAGACCCAGAATAGCCAATAGAATATTAAAAAGAGAGTGCTGACACTACCAAACTTCTAAACTTACTATAAAGCTACAGTAATCAAGACTGTGTGGTATTGGCAAAAAAGTAGACAAACAGGTTAATGAAACAGAATAGAGAGCTCAGATATAGATGTATACTAATATAGTCAACTGACCTTGGATAAAGGAGAAAAGGCAATGCAATGGAAAAATGATAGTCTTTTCAATAAATGGTGCTGGAACAATTGGACATCCACACACATAAAAAATTAATTGAGACACAGACCTTATACTTTTCACTAGAATTAACTCAAAATCGATCATAGACTATTGTAAAATGCAAAAGTATAAAACTCTTAGAAGATAACATAGGAGAAAACCTAGATGACCTTAGATATGGTAATGAATTTTTACATACAACACCAAAAGCATGATCCATGAAAGAAAAAAACTGATAAAATGGATTTTATTAACATTAAAAACTTCTGCTACAGCAAAAGATACTATTAAGAGAATGAAAAGACAAGCCTCAGACTGGAAAAAAAATCTCGGTAAAACACATATCTGATAAAGGACTGGTATACAAAATATACAAAGAACACTTAAAACTTAACAATAAAAAACTGAACAACCTAGTTAGAAAGTGGGCAAAAGATACGAAGAGACCCCTCACCAAAGAAGATATCCAGATGGCAAATACGCATATGAGAAGATGCTCAACATCACATGTCATTAAGAAATTGCAAATTAAAACAGTAATGAGATACCACTACACACTATTAGAATGACTAAAATACAAAACACAGACAACATCAAACACTGCTGAGGATGGGGAGCAATAGGAACTCTTATTCATTGCTGGTGGGAATGAAAAATGATACAGCCACTGTGGAAAACAGTTTGGCAGTTTCTCACAAAATTAAAAAATTTTACTATATGATGCAGTAATCACACTCCTTGGCGTTTACCCAAATGAGCTAAAAACTTATGTCCACGCAAAAATCTACACACATTTGTTTATAACAGCTTTATTTACAATGGCCAAAAGTTGGAAGCAACCCAGATCCCTTTAGTAGGTAAGTGAGTAAACAATTGTACTACATCTATTCAATGGAGTATTATTCAGCAATAAATAGAAATCAGCAATCAAGCCAATAAAAGACATGGAAGGACCTTAAATGAATATTACTAAGTGAAAGAAGCCAATCTAAATAGGTTACTTACCATATGATGTTGGCATATATTAGATATTTGGGGAAAGAAGAAACTACAAAAGCTGTAAAAAGATCAGTGGTTGCCAGGGCTTCAGAGGAAGGAAGGGAAAATGAATAGGTGGAACATGGAGGATTTTTAGGGCAGTGAAACTATATGTACAATACTGTAATGGTGGATACAAGACAGTATAGAATTATGTAACACAAAAAACCCCAATGTAAACTATTGACCTTATTTGATAATAATCTATCAGTATTGGTCATCAGTTGTGTCACTCATGGGAGATATTAATAATGAGACACCATGTGCAGGGAGGGGCAGGCACAGACGGTATGTGAAAACTCTCTGAACTTTCTGCTCATGTTTTCTATAAATCAAAAACTGCTCTAAAAAATAAAATCAATTAATAAAGTTTGAGGGACACTAACTTTTAGAATTACATTTTGGCAAGGACAAGTATTACTGGGCCATTTGTTCAAAAGAAATGGACAGTGCCTAAGTTGAGGGCATTTGCCTCTATGAGCGACAGTAATAATTTATGTCAAAGACTGTCATAGCATAATATATCATCTATTTCCTATACCATTCATTTTCTATACAGAAGACTCCTCTTGAATGGACCATGGATACAACTTTGAAATGGACCTTTCTATTTTAATACAGACTGTGCAATTTTTTTTCAATGACCATTTACTTCCTTAGTTTCTTTTACATCACTTCCAGTCTAAAAATGATGAAAAATGCTTTCAGTTTTTTAATAATATTAATGTACTCTTTGCCCCCGTTTATGAGGCCTTTCACTGGTATTTGAATTTTAAGGGAGTGTACCCACCAGTTCTGGGATGTCTTCCCTGGGAGATTAGCTGGTGGTTGACTTCTTGGTATACATACTCCATCAGTTTATGATTGGCCAGAAAATTTCACATTATTTTATAACACTTGAAAGCAGAAATCCCTAGAAAGTCCCAAATTGCTGCTTCCAAGTTTCCAAGTGCAATTTCAAGTAACAGTTGAGTTTGACCAGCTTAGTGCAACCCTGAAGCTCAAGGTGACTTTAAACCGGTCTTTAATCAGGGTAACCACAACACACAGTCAGGGAGGTAGGCATTTGCTATTATGTCCCTCCTTATCAATACAAAATGCTAATCAATTTCATAACTCCCCACAGCACTCTTAGAAGCCCCAACTTCCTCTTTCCCACTTCTCAATCTAAGTTATTATGTACTATATTTTTCAGGAGGATAAATTATGTGAATGAAATTTTTCAATGAGAACTTTTTTTTTTCCTCAAAATAACATGGAAGGTGTGTTTTCAACAGGTAGTAGAAAAAACAAACCAGAAACCTAGTTAATTGGATGGTGTGTTCCAAGAATTCTCATTATGAAACTTTTTATTTTAATATCAAGAGAATGTTAACTGCATCTTTTGGTGACACAGGCTTCACTCAGACCTCCCTTGTGCCATAGGTTTGAAATTGAGCCTTTAGAGACGTTGAGATTTGTAATATCAAACTTCTTTTAAACAAGAACTAAGCAGGTATTATCATTCCATCCTGCCCTCCCAGGAGATGGTAACGAGTTCCCTATCAGCTCACTTACTAAAAAGCCTTAGGAAGAAGGAGGGAAAGGAGTAGAAGCTCATGGGGATGAATCTCTTTGCAAAGAGGTGACATGATCAACATCAGAAGACTAAGATGTCAAATAAGGACTTTGAGTTTCTGAGTTTTTTTAAACAGCTTTATTGGGATATAAATTAATACTAAATTCACCCATTTAAAATGCACTATTCAATGTTTTTAATTTAACATAGTCACGGCATTGTTCCACCATCAGCACAATATAACTTTAGAATATTTTCATGTTCCCTAAAAGAGACCCCATACCCATTAGCAATCAACCACCATCCTCCTCTTTCCCCCTCTCCATTCTACACAACCACTAGTTTACTTTGTAGCTCTATAAATTTGCCTATTCTAAATATTTCATATAAATAGAATTATACAATATGTGGTCTTTTCTGTTTTCTCTTACTTAGCCCAATGTTTTCAAAGGTCATCTACATTATAGCATGTATTAATACTTCATTTTATTTTTTTGATAAGTAATATTGCATTTTCTGGAATATCTCATTTTATTTATTATCCCATTAGTTGATGAACACTTGGGTTATTTAAATATTTTGGCTATTGTAATAGTGCTGCTATAGGGCTGGCTAGTTAGCTCAGTTAGTTAGAGCACAGTGTTGTAACACCAAGGTCAAGGGTTTGGATCCCTGTATCAGCCAGCCACTTAAAAAAAACAAAAATAAAACACATACACATACACACACACAAATGCTGCTTTGAACAGTTGCATACAAGTTTTTGTGGGTACTTACATTTTAATTATTCTTGGATAGTTGCTTATGAGTGAAATCACTATGTCATGTGGTAATTCTATATTTAACTTTTTGAGGAACTGCCAAACTGTTTCCCAAAGGAGCTGCACCATTTTACTTTTTCACCAGCAATGTATGAGGGCTCCAATTTCTTCATATTCAATGTGTTTTGTAAATTCATGTTCTCAAAAATGAAAAGGAGGGCAGGAAAGAGGGATGGAAGGGGAGGAAGGGAGAGAAGAAGGAAGGAACAAAGGTAAGAAGGAAAGAAGATAGGAAGGAAAGAAGGTAGGAAGGAAAGTAGGTAAGTCAGATAATGCTTTCCTGCTTATAGGGTCATTCTAATGACCTTCTGGAGTAGTTATTATATAAATAAAGGCTAAATTACTTTGACCCTTTTTACCTATACTATCAGATATTTTCTCAATGGAATCATGATCCTAAGTATTTTTATGATATATGAAGTGAAAATATTGCAAAAAACAAGAACAGTGTGTATGCACATGTTTTCCCACAAGCGCTCAAAGTAAAGGATCTGGAAGAAAATACATCAAGGTTTTACTACTTTTTATCTCTACAAATTGGGATTACACATGGATTCTTTTCTCCTCTTTTTGCTCATCTACAACTATCTTTTCAAAAACAATAAGCATGAATAGTTTTTTCGTTGTAGAGAGAAAGCATGATTTTCCTGACAGTAGGCCCCATAGCATTGGTTCTCAACCTGGTTTAACATTAGAATCAACAAAGAAGTTTTTTTAAAATACTAATGTCTTGACTTTCCCTTTTTTTAGAAATTCATATTTAATTGATCTTGGGTGATCCTAATGTGAAAGCAGAGTGAGAACCCCACCCTATACCTTCAATTCTCTGCTGTCTTATTTGTTGAGTTTTTCCAAAGGAAAAAAGCCTCCCTACAGGCTGACGGTCTCCTGAAGTGAGCTTAGTTGAGGCCATTTTATTTATGGCTTGCAAGGTATTATCTTTACTGGGTTACATCTGGAGAGGTTTCCTTAGTATCAAGAGGCTACTTCAAGAAATATGTGAAGAGGTGTCCCAAACTTTCTCCTGGCAGGTATCAGGGAAAGATCAGCAATTTAATGTTGAAATGAAACCATCTGGCACTTAAGGAGTTCTATGCATAGCGTAAGGTACGGTTTTTAAGCCACCCTTTAAAATAATGCTGTCTTTGGCTTAATGGATAATAATATTTAGACAATGGTTTGTCACGCAGTCCTCTGCTGCATGGTAATGAGAGATGCACTGAAGAGGTGTGGGGATGGGAGAGAGAAGATGGAAGTAAACACGGAAGGCCTCAGTGAGAATATGCATCAGTGAATATTCTACATTTATTGCCATCTCATTCATAGGTTCAGTAGGTGGTTGGAGAGAAACGGAGTCCATTAAAATTCTTGATTCCAGCATTTGCTGCAAAGTAACATACTTGTTATATGAACAAAGGAGCCAGCTTTGTGGCCGAATAATGGGGCAATGCAACTTGTATGTCCGATTATTTCAAAACTAGGAATATTTGAGTTCCTGTCAGAAAGATCCTGAAGCATCTCAAGGCTTTTTACCTTAAATAATTAGAAGCATACATTCTTTGTGTAAGAGAATGGTTGTCTTTCTCTGTAACAAGGGGAAAAATTGCTACTGAATTTAAGTGGCTTTCTCACAAATGTCAGTTATTTTTAGAAGAGTTGTTTTCATCTCTTTATCTACAAACCAATTTTAATGAGTTTCAACTTTGTACAAGGGACATGAAAGATACATGGGGAAAACCAAAGATGAATGACATTATTCAAGCCTTCACATCCTTATGATCCAGAAGAATATACACAAGCATTGAAAAATTATTAAACAAGGTTGAATAGAAAAAATTCCATGACAATTATATATAGCTGTGTAAAATCTCTAAGAATGGAGAGAGTTCTTTCCAATGTGTAAGATATTTAGTGTTTTCCAGCATTATCTCAAAGCTGAATATCCCCCTGCCCCGTTTTAAAAGCAGAACCAGCTTTCAAATGAGTCTATGCAATCCCTTTAAATTCAAATATATATGAATTTGTGTGTGTGTGTGTGTGTGTGTGTGTGTACACACTTTTTCTTTTTGGCGGCTGGCCAGTATGGGGACAATCCCTTTAAATTCAATTGCAGAGATTTTGTTTATCCTTTTCTCACACTGTGCTGTTTATCATTATTATTTACATATGATAAATATCAGAAGTGTTTTGTTGTTTTGGCCTTCTGCCTCCTCTTCAAATTGCCAAATTGCCTATAAGTTTAGAATGTCGATTTGTAATCACACTGGACATTAACATCAAGGTACGTGCAGGATTATTCTCCTGGAATAATCTGGAACTCTAAATTTCTTAACATTTAAACAGAATGTATTATTCAGCGTTCTTCAGAGAGACAGAACCAATATGATATTATGTAAATATATGAGAGGGGGATTATTAGGGGAATTGGCTCATGTGATTGTGAAGGCTCAGGAGTCCCATGGTAGGCCGTCTGCAAACTGTATGCCGGAAGCCTGGCTCAGTCCAAGTCTGGAAGCCTCAGAACCAAGGAAGTCGATGGTGTGATCCTCAGTCTGAGGCCAAAGGCCTGAGAGCTGGGGGTACTGCTGGTATAAGTCCTGGAATCAAAAGGCTGAACAGTCAGATGTCCACAGACAGGAGGGCAGAGTGTATTCCAGCTCCAGCAGAAACAGAATGAGAGAATCACCTCTGGTTTTGTTCTCTCCGGGCCTCCAATGGATTGGATGGCACCCATCCATATTGAGGATGAGTCTTTCCCACCCCATCCACTCAGGCTTACATGCTAATCTCTTTTGGAAACACCCTCATGGACACACCTAAGAATAATGCTTTACCAGCTTTCTATGTATTCCTTAATCTAGTCAAGTTGACACCTAAAATTAACCGTCACACATAATGATAATGAAAACCATGTTAATAATGATGCCTATCATTTATTTCACTTTGTTCACTTTCACTTTGTTCTTTCTTGAGTACTTATCTTGTGCTGAGTGTATTATTTCATTTAATATTCTAAAACACCCTATGTACAATTCTTCTAGCTTCATTTTCATCATAATTTCCGAAAATGTATACAATCCTTTGTTTTTACTAATGTGTTTGGTAAGAGCTACGGTGTGAATGTGTCCACCAAATTTTATGTGTTGGAAACTTAGTCTCCAAATTCATATTAATGGCATTTGGAGATGGGGCCTTTGAAAGGTAATTACATTGAAATAAGGTCATGACAGGACTAGTGGCTTTATAAGAAGAAAAAGAGGGACGTGAGCTGACATGCTCTTGCCCTCTTGCCATGTGATGCCCTCTGCCATGTTATCACCAGATGCGGCCCCCTGAGCTTGGACTTCTTAGCCTCCAGAACTGTAAGAAATAAATTAATTTTCTTTATAAATTATCTAGTCTTCAGTATTCTGTTTTACCAACAGAAAATGGACTAATACAGTAAGCTATAACAATCAGTGAAAAAACTCAGACAAGAAAGGGGTTCTTGCATCTCTTTTATTGGTTGAGTTTATTTTTATCCTTACATCACTCTTTTAAAGGTACCTCTTGGTAAGTTCGTGAGTTATACCTATTTATAGTCTTTTAGTAGTCACTCTTAAATATTAATATATATTTAACCTGATCAGTTTTGAGATGAGTCAATAATTCTATACTTTTCTTGAATTAAGACTAGAATCTTAAAATGCTTTCTCCCATCTCATGTGTTTTTCGTTTATTTTAGTGCACGTACACACGTATACACACACACACACTTCAAAACATTTAAACCTAGATTTATCAACATACCTTTTGATCTTTTGTTTGTTTGTTCATTATTGATTCTTTTCCCGCATTCTTTCCTTCTATACATAATTTTCCTCTTGCTGAAGTATGTTTTTTGGGAATGTTTCAGTAAAGATCTGTAAATATAAACTTTCTCAGTCTTTGTACATCTGAACAAAATTTCTTTTTAAAATTTTACCCTCACTCTTGAATGTTCATTTAGTTCAGTATATAAAGCAGAAACTTATTTTTCCTCCACAATATGAAAATATTTTCTCTGGCATCTTTTGCTGATGTCAGTTCTACCATCATTCCTTGGTAGGTGAACCATAATTTCTCTGGTTTCTTCTATGTATCTTCAAAGTGTATCTTTGATGTTCTAAAGTTTCACCATGGTATGTCAAGGTGTGAATTTTCTTTAAATTGCCCTACTTAGAACTGTCTGCTCCTTTAGTGAGAAGACTCATGGATTCTTTCACTTTCAGAATATTGCTTCTCTCCCAATCTCTGATTCTGAACGGAATATTCATTATATTTATTTGATATTTGTTAGAGATTTTTATTTCATCCACCATGTCTCTTTTTTCATAATACAATTTATTTATTTACCAACAAATTCATAATCAATTAATTGAGGAATAATATGCATAAAGTATGTTAGATAACATGTTACTAAACTACAAGTATATATATCTATGTATCTAGAGGTATGTAGATACATAGATATATAGATCTTATATTTTAGGTGAATTTCTCAGATCTGTTTTCAAATTTGCTATTTTCCTTTTTACTTGTGTTTAATACACTGGATAGTTCATATATTGAGCTTTTCCTGTCAATTATTATATTTTTCATTTCCAGGGTTTCCATTTTATTCTTTTGAAAACTGCCTCTTCTTTTTCAGGAGATGTTATTTTTATCATTTTTATTTCTTTCTTGTGTCTTTGAATGGTTTAAACAAATTTGTTTTCACATTGTCTTATTTTCTCCCATTAATTGAGACTCCTGGCTCTCATGGAGCTTTGTCAACTTGAGTGTTTCAAATTTTAGACTTTGAATATATCTTCAGAGGGAATTGTTTCCCAAGGATGTGTCATAGTTCAGGGTTGTGAAGCTATTACTAAGGGTAGTTTTATGTCTATCTCTGCCAGTCCCATTGGTCTCTCTGCCAGTGTTTACAGTAATTTCTTGGCTCCAGATTCTTTAACCAAGCATGATATGTGAATTCAACCCAATATTCTACATATTATTGGTTTAGATTTCTTTCAGATGGTTAATTTTCAAACATGACACAGGACAAGGAGCCCATTTTTCTTGCCAACTCTCTATTCTAGTGGAAAGAACTTTTCTTGTCTCTTCCGCGTTCTCAGTTTTAAGTTGGGGAGTGTGCCTGTAGCTTTCGATGCCACCCTACCTTATTTCCCAACTCTCTACATCTTGGGTTAAAACCTCAGTCCCTTGGGAGAATATCCAGGTTCAGTAACTTCATGGGTCATTTGTCATTGGCTCCCATTCCCCGCTCTGGCTTCAGATTGACTCTGTTCATTTCTGGTTTTCTTTTTTTGTTTTCAAGCTTAGGTATGTATGTGCATGTTTTTGTGATTGTTGTATCTAGTTAGCGGTACTAAATGTTTGGAGTAAGATATGTGGGAGTGCTATTCAGCCATTTGGGCCAGAAATCTCAGTTGCATCTATATGATACTACATGGATAATTTGACGACTTTTGTATCCTCAGTCTGCTTACGTTTATTTCTTCTGAATAAACTAACAGATCACATAGGCTGTCTTGGAAACGTAGTCTTGAATCTTTTTGTTCAGTCTTTATATGTCAGGTTGTCTCAGATGGCAAATTCCTGGAGCAAAAGCACTGCGCTATATGTAGACATGCATTAGCATCACTGGAAAGTGAAAATAAACAGAGTAGTGTGCATGGGGTTTCTGAGGGTCCCATTTGCAAGGAAAAGCTGCTTTTTCTAAGTTGGCAGCTTTCTTCTTGGCAATTCTATTTCATGGATTCAAACTCAATATTCAGCTTTCTTTCTGGTTTGGCAGTGGTGATCATGGGAGTCTTCATATCAGTACAGTGCTCCATTAGAATAAACAAGAAGTTTTGCTACCACTTTTGCTTGCTGTGACCAAATCTCAAGAATTTGAAGGGTCCTTTGGCACCAGCCATTACCTAAGTTGCTTGACATAATACTTGGTCAAATATCCCTCTCAAATATCTTATATTTCAAACCTGAAATATAATAATGAAAAACTTTTCTTTCTTTCTTTTTTTTTTTTTTTTTTTTTGTGTGTGTGTGAGGAGGAGGGGTAGAATTATGAACTATAAAATCAAGGTGACAGGAAGGTGCTAGGAGAAATGTTCAAAACATTGTTGTGATTTATGAACATATGGCAAACAGATGTGGTGGAGTATTAGAGACCCCATCTCCTTTTATAAATTTGGATCACATTTGTGTCTTTCCCGTACCACTACCACCCCCAAGTTTGTAATACTCATACATTTTATTAAAATTCTCTGCAGGGCATATGGATGATTAATAATTGTTGATGACAGAAATTTGGTTTTGGTAAGCTGCACAGTTAAAGATAAATACAACAGTGCTATTTTAGCCTCCGTATATTATGCTTATTAAAGTGAGGCTTCTATGTAAGATAGTGTATATTGAAATTATGTGTGATTTATGGAAATCTCGCCGATGACTGGTTCTGGAAAAGCTCTTAAAATCTTTTTTGTTGTAGTCATCATGTGAGTTTCAGTTGTCACTAGGGAAAATCATTCTTGGAAAAAACATCATCAAGAATGATTAAGATATGCTTCAGATAAAATAAATATTGGGTAGCTATCTAGGAATAAAATACAGAGAAAACCCTGAGATACTGAAAATATAAATTTATTTGCAACCAATTCCAAATGCAGTATAGTAGGGGAGGACATGGATAGGGAAACGTTGGAGTATTGGTTTTTTATTCTCTTCCAACTGACATGTCTGGAAACTTTAGACAAGCCATTTTATTCTTTCTACCTTTGTTAGGATAGCAAGTATTCTGCAATTAGTGTCTGTAATATGGTTTGAAAATTTTTTAATGAAACAAAAAATTTTAAGGAGCAATTGCGTCTACATGGCAAGAAATTCAAACAGTACAAATGTGTTTATAGTAAAGAATTAGTTTTTCTCTCTTCTTCCCAAGTCCTCAGTTTCACTTGTCTAGAAGTGACTACTACTAGTTTGGAATTATTAAATAGAAGTCCTAATATTATAAATTAATCTTTCAAATGGCAATATTGAAATTTACCACAAACTGCATTTAGCATTCTGTGCTATTAACACTGAATCAACAGCCATTGTAAAGCTGGTAATTACAGCTAGATCATGCAATTCCCACCTCACTCAAGTGATAGAAAATGTTGAAAACTGTGAAGGAAAAAAAAACATTTTTCAAAAATAGTCAAAATAATGCTAGAGGCCTGATGATTACTGATTTTGGTAAATTTTTGCTTTGGGCTGGGACTTTGTCAGGCAGAACTACATGATCATGTAGCTAAATCTCTTGATTTGCAATGTTCTAAACTCCTGAATTTCTCCTAAGCAAGAGTATGGCTGACAGTTGTCTGGAAGTCACAAAGAATGATTGCTGGATTGGGGCCTCCTACAAAATGCTACAAGAATCAGCATGGGGCAAGTCTGTACTTAATGTGTGGAGTTAAAGGAGAAAAAGAATAGAGACCCCTCCCCCCATGCTTTACTTCATGCCCACATTTTTCATTCAATTAGGGTAAATTATAAAAACAGTAACAAATATGAAAACACACATGGCAACAATATCATAATGCGTTTGAGAAATAATGAAGAAGATAAACTTAACCAACTCAAAAATATTTGGGAAAGTATTCAGGGGTCTAAATGGAAGTCTGGTATTTTGATTACCTAGACAACTTTCCTTCGGCTCTGTTCAGATCATCAGCTTCCTTCTCAGCTCTGTCAGCAATGACCAGTAACTCAGTGTTATATCTATTTCTCAGAGAATGTATAAGAGAGCTTCCCTTAAAAACAGCAAAAAAAAAAAATAAAAAATAAATAAATAAAAAAGAGTAAGTGTTGTCACACTTTTTGTTTCTTTAGAGTATTTTTTCTTAAGTTTGAAACTGAGTTAAGACATTTAGACTTGAATATCTGGAAAGTCTCTTATTTCTTTTCTAAATTGAAGTGCCTTGGTGGTTAACAATTGAAGAATGATTTACAATTCCTGGAGTACTTTGTGGGTTAGGTTTTTAAAAACAGTTTTTAATGTTCAAGCTACTTGGAAGTTGAACCTTGAATAGCTAGTGTTTTTTTCTAAATGTGGAGTTTGTACAGTTTTGAGTAAATGCCCAGGCTAAAATGTTTTCAAAAATGTACATTACCACATTCAATTGTCCTGGGAACCAATGGAAAAACAGTAATTTTTTCTCCAAATTATGAAATAATTTGGTATTCAAAAATTAAAAACTAAGGAAAGCAGACTTTTCTTAGTTTTTTGGGTTTTTTTTTTTTTTTTTGGACAGGTGTTATAATTTGAATATAGTCCCCATGAATTTCCATGTGGCCCTAGATGACACCATATTTCTAGGCTTTACCAGCTCAAATCTTGAGAGTGAGAGAGGAAGCCACATCATCTCATGTATCTTTTCAGAATAAAAGCTAATGATACATTAATACAGACCTTCAAAAATTAATTCAAATATCCTGGTGTAGCAGTTTTGGATTACCCTAACAATGGAACCAGTTCATCTCTTGACTACTGTTAACTAACATGAACAAAATAATGCCCGCATCTGTTTATTTTCCTTAAAACTAACCAGTCAGTGCTGAAGATATGTGTAAGCTGAAATAGCATTTTAATTAATGATAAGAGGCAACGAGATAACCAAGAAATTGACAACTGGGTTTCTGTCTCACCTGATGTTCTATTCTTATCGCCTATAACATTGCTAAATAAAACCTCCACTTATTGTTTCATTGATTCTACAAATAATTACTTAATATCCTCTCTGTGTTAGGCATCTTGCCAGGAACTAGGTGTGTAAAGATTTAAAAACAAACAAACAAAATGAAACAATAAAAAAAAACCTTGCCCCTGGCTTTCAGTAGCTCATATTAGAGAGACAGAACTACCTAATAAAAAGACTACACAATATGATTGCTATAACAGAGGTATGTACAAAATTTCATAGAGATTCAGAGAAAGGAAGAAGGAAGAGAAAGGAAGGACTTGCTACCTCTTGATAAGCTAGAAGTAGCTTATAGTCCCACAAACTGTGTCTCTTGTTGGTGTTCCCAGGTATTAAAAAAAAAAAAAAAAGGATGATCTCAGAGAGGAGCATGTTCAAGAGTACAGATACCTAGGATCAGATACTGGTGTAGATGCTTGGATTCATATTACAGAAGGCCCTCTATATCATGTCAAGAAACCTGCTTGTATTCACTATAAGTAATGAAGAGTGTTTTGAGTTTTAAAAGCAGAGGGACTGACACAACCAGATTTGAGTTTATGCAAACTGTTTAGGATTACAAAAAATGAATTGAGTGGAACAAGATTCTAGTGAGGAAGAACAAACAGGAGGCTATTGGGAAGGTGAAAACCTAAACAACAACAACAAAAAAATGCAGTGGGAATGCAGAGGAAGGGGATGAAAATTAAGTTCCTCAATACCAAGGCACCACTGCCTACGTCCATCCCTGTTTCCATTCATGCCCCTCTCCTGGTGATCTCTCCCTCTGTGGCCCTCTATGTTGATATATGTAGCTTTAGTTCCTTGATTTTTATTGCTAACTAGTGTTTCATTGTATAAACATATCAAGATTTATTTATCCATCTCTTATAAATAAACATTTAAGATGATTTCCAATTGTTTTGCAGTGATACACAACACTATTATAAAAATGATTATCTATGCACTTTCTGTATATTTGATAGTTATTTTAGGTATGAACATAAGAGCAGAATTCCTGTCAGTGTGCATTTTCAATTTTATTAGATATTGACAGATTGTTCCCTAAAGTGATTATACCAATCATACCCTCACCAGCAATAACAATTTTATTTTGTTAAAGAAATAAAATAAATTTTAAAAGTAAATTAAAAAATAGGAGCTAAATAAAATAAAAGCTCTTGGTATTCCACAACCTCACCAATACTCAAACTGTCAGACTTGTTAATTGTTGCCAGATTGTGCCAGGCCTTTTAAGCCATTGAAGGTTGTTCTTTAGCTTTTGCTCTAAGTGAGATGGGAAGCCAGTGGAGGAATTTTAGTAGAAGAGTGAAATTATCTGACTTAGAAGGAGTGTTCTGGCCACTAAGTCGAGAACAGACTATTAGGAGGTAAAGGAATGGAAGCAGTGAGACCAGTTAAGTCGCTTTTACATAATTTGTTCAAAATGTACTGGAGAATTAAACCAGGGTGGTAGAAAAGTATGGTAGAGAATTAAACCAGGGTGGTAAAAAAAACAGGGTGGTAGGATGTCATCCTAAACGTAAAATCTGTACCAATTAAGTAATGACTTCCCACTATGCCTTCCCCCAGATTTTGGTAACCTTAATCTACTTCTGTCTCTAAAAAATATTTTTCTTTTTAATTTATTTTGTCTTAGTTGACCCATGATAATTCTATATGTTTATAGAGTACAATGTGGAGGAGTAAGAACTGGAAATATATTCAGACTCCAGATATGTTTAGAAGATGGTGACATTTTAAACCCAAAGGATTTGCTGTTGGATTGCATGCAGGGTGTGTCAGAGAGGACTCTGATGCTTTGGCATGAGGAGTTACTGAAAGAATTCAGTTGCTGTTTACTAAAATGGGGAGGATTGAAAAAGGAGCAGGTTTAGAAGGAAGATCAGGAGTCAGCTTTGGGCCTGATTTGCTGAAGAACACTGTTAGATATCCAATTGAAGATAGATAAATCTAGAGTAAATATGATAGTTCAGAAGTAGAGTATACATTTTGAGTCTGTATTAGTCCATCTTTGTTGCTTATAACAAAATATCTGGAACTGATATTTTACTTTAATTTGTAAAGGAACAATATTCATTGCTTACAGTTTTGGAGGCTGGGAAGTCCAAAATCCAAGGAACACATTTGGTGAGGGCCTAGTTCTTGGTGGTAACTCTACAGTGATGCAGGGTATCACATGGCGAAATGGCAGAAGCAGAGAGAGCTAATGCCTCACTCCTCCTTTTAAAGCCCTCAACCACACCCATGACCACCATTAAAACTTCAATGGATTAATCCATTTACTTGGGCATGGTCTTCACAATCTCATCACCTCTTAAAGTTCCCACCTTTCAATTATCATAGTAAGATTTCCCACCCTCAACCATTACAGTGGGGATTAAGTTTCAGTGAGTTTGGGGGATATTTAGTCCACTGTAGAGTCTTTATCACATAGATAGTATTTAAAGCTCTGAGACCAAAAGAGATCACCAATGGAACAGTGCAGTGTAGTCAGAGAAGAAAAGAGGTCAGTGGACTGAGCCCCATATTTAGTGGGAGATAAGGAGAAACCAGTAAAGGAAAGGGAAACAGAGGAGAAAAACCAACATAGTGGCTGCACCACAAGTCCAATAAAATATGTTCCCTGCTGCTGATAGATAAAGTAGTTGAGAATTGAGATCTGAGCATTAAATTTAGCAACATGGAAGTCATTGCTGATTTCTCAACTGCAGATTTTGTGGAGTGGTATGGAGGAAAGCCTGACTAGAGAGTTTTAGGAGAGGAATTAATTATTCTTTCTATGATTTCTGCTATAAAGGGGAGTAGGAAAAAGGCTGCCAGTGGATGGTAGATTGGAGTAAAGAATATTTTGTTTTTTGGGTTTTTTGATGCTTAAAAAAATATTGCCAAAGTGTTAGCATATTTGTATCTCTATGGGAGTGATCCAAAAGAGAAGTAAAAGTTGATGATGCAATGGAGAAAACAGGCACATTTTGGAGTGATGTTCTTAAGTAGGTGAGAAGGGAAAGGACCAGTCGACAAGTAAGGGAGTACGAATGGTGGTAAGAGGGCATAGAGTCGATGGTTTCTCAGTGAAACAGGAAATAAAGTCCAGCTGAGAGTGTAGAAGGAGGAAAGGTGTTAGAAGATTTAGTAGAGGGGATGAAGTATGGAATAGAGATCTAGGAGAATCAGAGTGGGAATTATTCTTTCTGGTTTTTAATCCATTCTGGATTATTTCACTAGACTAGTCTCCCAGTTTCTGTCCTTGCTACAGATTGATTCTCTTTAAACAACAGTCACGTCACTCTGCTTGAAACCTTCCAATGGGTACACATCTTGCTCATGGTATAATTCAAATGCCCTAACATCTCCCACAGCATCCTACACTCTCTGCTCCCCTGTTGCCTCTCTAAACTTACCTACAACAACTTTTCCCCTCATTCACACCATCAGGGCAAGAAATTGTGTCTGTTTTGCTCACTGCTGTACCCTCAACACTTAGAATAGTGCCTAGCACAAAGAAGGTACTCTAAATATTTGTTCAGTAAATGAAGTAGAAGCATTTTAATGGTAAACCAAGAAAAACATAAGAAAGTCATCCAATTACAGTCTTTCACTAAATGTGTTGGATATGCTGGGCCATATTAGTAATCATGCCTTTTTTGTTATTAACTGGAGCAGTCTGGGTCCAGACAGGTGGTGTGCTCATTTAAATGCCGATGAAATTTGAATAATCCTTCACTTGAAAAAAGTCCAGATATGGCAGTTCAGGATGTTTTTTGTACTGCACATTGAGCTACATAAGGCTTGTACTTTATGAATTTTATATGCAGGCATGAGCTAACCTAACCCAATCTCATTCTATGCAATAAACAGAGCCAAAGTAGATAAAACTCTATGAAATTTTTTTGGGGGGATGTTGTTGAGTACTTTTTTCTCACACTTCATAATGCTCCCATTATGAGCCTAACAGGAGAAAATTCTTCATGTCTCAGAGTCAGAAATAAAGCTTCTTTTATCATTATTTTATGAGGATTGAAAATCATGTTACTAATTCTGTTCCCGTCTTTGACTGTTAGGAAACTTGGAGTCACCTGTGTGCCTCTTGCTTCTATCAAGCACTTGTGAGTGGTGGATTCATAACTGCTCCTTCCATTGTTAAAAATAACTACATAAATACCTAAATACATAAGATCAATGCATGACTCACTCATGCAGTTCTGTGTATCTTATATTTAACTTTCCTTATCCACAGTTTTGCTTTCCATGATTTAACTTACTCACAGTCAATCTGGGTCCAAAAATATTAAATGGAAAATTCTAGAAATAAACAATTCATAAGTTTTAAATTATGCACCATTCTGAGTAGCATGATGAAATCTCACCCATCCTGCTTTATCCCACCCAGGGTGTGAACCATCCCTTTGTCCAGCTTATTATCCACACTGTGTACTCTACCCATTTGTTAGTCACTTAATAGCCATCTAGATTATCAGATGGACTGTCAAGATTCAGTGCTTGGGTTCAGTACTACCCACACTTTCAGGCATCCATTGGAGTTCTTGGAACATATCCACAGCTGATAAAGGGGGACTACCATAAATAAAAACAGATCTCTGCTACGGAAAATGTGCACAACTTCTAAAATGCGTTCTCAGACCTCACTTCTTTTTTCTTTTTTAATTTATTTATTGAATCAAAATTGATTATACATATTTTTGGTGTTCAACATTGAGATATGTTGGTCAAATCAATATTACTAGCATATATACTGCTATGAATCGTGATTATTCTTTATGCCCCTTGTCCAATCTCTCCCCAACCCTGTCTCCCTCCCCTTCCCCTTCCCCCCTCTAATTACCCTAGATTTCTTCTCTCATGAAAGGATAATGGTTACTCTGTTGATGTGTTACCTAGATGATCTGTCCAGGGCTGAGAGGTGTGATCACTTCCCCCAATATTATCATAGAGCAGATGCTTCTTCTGTCATTCTGAAATGGGCTTTGTGGAGAGAGACATCCTCTTCTTTTATCTCTGCTGGTGACTCTCCTTGTGTCAACTCACTCCAGTGGTTGGCAGACTATCTGCGTGGTAGTTGTGGTGTCTAGCTGCTTTCACAGCAGCCATGGTTATTGTGGTGGCTGTGGTGGTCCACCCACCTCAAGGTGATATGTTTGGCATGCTCCTTGGCACAGGCTGTGTGCCTGATTGTGGGGTGTGTCTGGTCCTCAGCTCCAAGCCTTGGGTCACTGGGCAGGCCCTGAGGCACTGGTGTGGTGTGCCTGGTTGTGGGAGGGGGGTCTGGTCCCCTTCTCCATACCTCGGGTCCCCAGGCAGGCCCCGAGGTGCTGGCACAGTGTGCCTGGTTGTGGGAGGGGGGTCTGGGTCTGGTCCCCTTCTCCATGCTTTAGATCCCTGGGCAGGCCTGAGGCACTGGCATGGTGTGCCTGGTTGTGGGAGTGGGGTCTGCTCCCCAGATCCAAGACTCTGGCAGGCCCCAAGGTGCTGGTGATGTGCCTGGGCCAGAACTAACTTTTTTGTCCTTTGCTTACTTCTAAAATGGGGGAACTTCCTGAGGGAACCAGTACTTGAGCTGTGTTGTTGAGGTAAATTGCTGCCTTGCTGCTGTTTCCCTAGGGAAGGCTTTTTGCACAGCTCAGGGTTTAATGGCTGACCTCATAGGTACTTTCAGCTTTCCAGAGACCTGGTGGATCTGGGTTGTGTAGAAACTCTGATCTGGGCCTGAGTTTTTTTCATTAAACTGCACCCCATGCGATTCTGCATTCCCAACCAGTCTGAGTGGTCCTGTGTTGATTGGGGGTGGGTCGGCTGTCCTTGCTGTGTCCCAGTGTTCTCCTAGTGGGCCCGTCTCCCCCAACATCCATGCTCCAAACACTTCCCATGGGACGGGTGCTGTGCCGGTCCCTTGCAGTGACTCACTGGCCTCTGAATGGCTCCCTTTTTCAGTTCTGGCTCCTTGCTCCTGCGTGGGTCCACAGGAACCATATTAGTGGCCTTGCTGTCCTGGGGGCTACCAAGGCCCTCTTCTCCTCTGCTGCCTCCAAGTAACTCAATCTGAAGGGCACAGCTGCAGCTTCTGCTGGCTCCTTCTCCATGTACTCTGCAGTTCCAGCATTAAAGCGGCTGCAGCCCAAAATGCTCAGAGCAGTTTTTTCTTTCTTTCATTGTGGTTTCTCCTGCCTTCATGAACCCCATAGGTCTCTCCTCCTCTTCTCCTGAGCTCCAGCAGTCCCAGCTTGGCTGATTTTACATTTTTATAGTTGTAAATTGGTTGATATGTGGGGGAGAGTGACACTGGGGACTGTCTATTCTGCCATCATGACCAGAACCCCTGACCTCACTTCTTGCTTCATCTTATTTATTGTATCATCCTACTATCTTAAAACCAACTTGATTTCCATTTTACTTTAATTTTATTTTGCTGTGTTATGTTGTGTGTTTCTTAAATAAAGAAATAATACAATTAGTTATTTTCCAATACTGTTGTGAAGTTTCAGAGATTTGCTGTAACATGCTCATGTAGGGGGGGGGGAGCCATATTCTGTAGGGGGATTTTTGTTTGTTTTGTTTTGCAAATAGGACAGTTCTCTCAGGTTTTAGGAAAGCTTCTTCCTCCTTACACACCCCTAAATGACATTCTAAATGGAATGTTTAAACTAGGAAAAAGCAAGTGACAGAAGGGATAGTTTGTTCTCAAAGTATCTTTGCTACTTGAGGTGAACCCCACACAAAAAGTTGTTTGTCTTAACATATACCATTTCCCTTCTCACCTGGTCACCAACATGTGCTGTTAGCCCTACTGAATTCAGGAACCTCGGATTCTCTGCCAATAGGAAGAAATATTACCACTTCTAAGTTTCTGCATTTTTTCTTGCTCCTTTGCTTCCAAGTGATAGAAGGATCAAAGCTTAGGTGGAAGGATAGGTGAATCAGATGGGGCAGCCACACTCCCTCATTTACACCTTACCTCATCCTTCAAGATGATGGCTCTTTCTCTATCCCTCAGCAGCATGCAAATTTTAATCTGAGAATGATCTCTAAACATTCATCTCTTAATCTTTTAAATACTTAGGTGTGGTGGAGACAACAAACTTAACCACATTTCAAATAGCTTATAAAGATAATTGTAAAAGCCCATCCTCCTTCCATAATCAACAGAAAATAAAACTTTACCATGACACTTTAAACTACAGTTGACACTTCAAGTTGGTCAGTGCCTGGGAGCTAGAAATTTCACATTATTTCCATTCCTCCTCTTTTCATGAAAATTGATGATGTTAGGAGTATAATAAAAGTAATTTTGCTCAGAGGAATCTTTGCTTCTCTCGTTGTCAGGTTGAACTGACCCATTGGGGAAACCCTGATTAGCTCTAATAACAAAGACTTCAAACTCATAAGAGGATTAGGCTTTCCAATAACCTGCTAAGATTGGTGGAAACAGTTGAATAGGGCTCTAACTTCGGGAAGTAGCAGGGTCCCCAGCGATTTCCAGACAGTGGCACCATGTAAGACCTTCAGCTACATTTAGATTTACTCTTGTGATGGTATTTTTCTACCTAGAACCACCAGAATGCCTATCTAGGTAAATTTAAAGTGTCATTTTTAAAGTTGTATGATGGAGATCATTAAGTATGAAATCAAATTTTGTATTTAAAATAGCATTTTCATAATAAGAAGTTAATTACCAGTGAATTGCAGCTCTCAAGGATTTACACTTCTAGATTCATTCACACATTCTCCCTCCACTCTCTTTCACCCCCACCTCCCACCAGTCCGCTTAGCCAGGTGGCACTTTGGGAGCGACAGAACACTTTCCTTTCTAATTACTGTTTTTTCTCAAAAAGCTGCTAGTTTGAAGTTGCTGGTAGATGCTTATCAGACATATTGAATTATGTGAAAGAGTGATAGTAGGGAAACAAGAATCACAGAAGACAGAACAGCTTCAAAGAAAAAAAATACTTGAAGAATAGATGGTCTCCCCTGATCTGAATAAAATGACTGTTGAAAATGAAGGAAATAAAAAGAACAAAGAAAAAGACTAGAAAAAGGACAGAAGAGGATAAGAATTCTTAAAAAGGTAAGATAACCACATTGTCATCATCTCTAGATTCCAAAAGCAGCTCTTTTGAGAGATGGGAAGCACCTGATTGTTCATGTCTTATGCCAACACATGCCTTCCTTTCCCATCCCATTTTGAGGCAAAGTTATCAGGGTTAGCAGAATTAAATTAGCATGAGAAACCCAGTCCCTACTTTTTCCTGTAATTTTTCAGTCTGCTCTTTGTTTTTCCGCTTTTACCCAGGATGTTAAGTGTCTTAAGCTCATAAAGTTTATCACGCTTATGTATGTACATGTATATATATAAAACATATATAAAGTTCTCCCTCTGATACAAAGGTTTGCACAGTAGAGTTTTTGAGGTAATTTGAATTTGATAAAATTGAGAACATGCCACTAAGCTGCAGAATGTGGTTTGTCTGGGAAGAATTCTCTCAGTAAATCAAAACCTTAATAAAATTCACCTCCTATTTCACCAAGGTCTTTAAGAGCAAGGATTTCCACTGTATGGTGTATTCTTCATAATTGGAGAGCTAAAACTAATTTTAGGAGAATTTTAAGGGTGATAATGTTTGTCAAAAGAATTAGTTTCTATCCTTAGGAGACTTAAACTGATGAAGCATACAGAGTATAAAAATAATAATAGTAATAATATGAATACAGCATTTACATCTGCCAGGTGCTGGTTTCAGCATTTTGCATGCATTAATTAATTAAATCCTTACAACAATCCTGTGAAATAAGTATTTTTATTATGCCCATTTTAATAATGAGTAAACTATGACATGCCAAAGGTCCCACAACCTACAACAGGAATACCCAGGACTCACACCTTGTTAGTCCTGCTCTAAAGCCTGGGCTCTTAAGATTCCATTATACTCAAGTAAACACTTGCTGGGTGAATGAATGACGGGTAAATCAAAGAATGAGAGGATGGTCAAATCCAATACTTTTTTTTGGATATGTTTCTTGATATGTATTTAGTTGAACTGTGTTGTGTATGTATGGATTCTGTTAATGACTAGAGATCCAGAAAAAAAACCAAAAAACCTCTATAACTGTTATGAGTGAGTGTGTGTGTACGTGTGTGGTTAACATTAGAAGGATTGCACACTAGAGTTTTTTAGTAGGAAATTTGAATTTGATAGGATTAACAACATCTTTCAAGGACTCTTCTTGTAAATTGGGAATAACAAGCAATCATACGATAACTTAAAGAAAAAGTATGTGCTGCCAATTTAAGCAATAGAAAAGGAAACTCCAGAAGGCAAATGGAGAATGTGGGATGCAAATAAATTTTTTTCATTTATTTTGGTAATCGATTGTTAATTTTTGGAAATAAAACTTAGTAGCTCGCTCTTTCTTATTTTACTTATGTCTGGCCAGAGACACAGCGATGATATATGAACTGTAAAGTGTTGAAAGAAGGATTATATATGATTCTAGTGAATTTGTGCCTTGTTATAAGGCTTCATCCGTGTACAGGGCTGCTCTACCGGAGTTCATAGATCCATTTGCAGGAGGAATCTGGTAGTACATGACACTGGGCTCATATAGTGTTTGGTTATCTATTAGGCATCACCACAGTTATGATGGCTATGTTTTTGATCAATAAATGTGATGAATTTTATAGTTTGAAAAGATGAGAAATCAATTGGGCTGCCTTGTTTCTAATTGAAAGAGGTTTCCAGGCTGGGAAGGGGATGGATTTTTTAAAAAATAATTTATGTGCTTGCTTACAACTCATTTTTGATATAGAATGGGATCGTACCCTTGCAGGGTAGCACACATTGGATATGATACTATTTTTGTTAAGTTTCAACTTAGTTACCATCAACTGTAAACTTGGTAGGGTGGATGTCCTGGGTGTGGTATAGTATGAAATACATTTGGTCTTTGTCCTGGGTTCCAGTCAAAGAGCCACTAAATCTCTTGGAATTTTTTGAGTGATTAGAGTGTCTTTTATTATTCATAATGAGCCTCTTTGGATCACTCCAGAGTTTATGCTAATGAGGTGACTTAGGGTGGGGTCGCTAAGTCACCGATAGTTTCAGGATGGAGTTGGTCATCAGAAAGACCAAGTGATCAGAGGACTGGAATTTTCAGGCCCATCCACCAACCTCTGGGAAGTCAGGTGTGGGAGAAGCGCTGAAGATTAAGCTCTATAAAAACTTCTGAAACACGAGATTTGACTCACTACCCGATGCTGAGCATGTGAAAGTGCTGGGCAGGTGGTGTGCCCATTGAGGGCACAGAAGCTCCACACTCCTTCCCCTCATACCCTGTCCTATGAATCTCATCCATCTAGTTGTTCCTGAGTTGTATCCTTTATAATAAACTGCTAAACATAAATAGAGTGTTTCCCTGAGTTCTGTGAGCCATTCTAGCAAATTACCAGACCCGAAGAAGGGGCTGCAAGAATCCCTGAGTTATAGCCAGTCAGTCAGAAGTATGGGAGGTCCAGAGCTGTGACTGGCATCTGAAATGTGAGCAGTCTTGTGGGACTGAACTTGGGGGATCTGACTCCAATTCCAGGTAGATAGTGTCAGAATTGAATCAAATTGTAAGACACACAGATGGTGTCCACTGGAGAATTGTTTGGTGTATGGAGAAAACTCCACACACATCTGGTCACAGAAGTGTTCTGTGTTGGGGGTATAGCAGGAGAAAACTTTTCCTCACTGGGATATTTAACTCATGTATTGCTGCTAAGCATCATCTTCTCAGTCTTTTGTTGGTATGGTTATTTTCATAGGACCTAGGAATATGAAATAATCCCAATAGTTCCATCTTGTTAGATTTGACCCTTGCTCCAACCTTTTGAGATTGTGATATCAGAGAGGTTTTCTTTTCACTTTTGTATTATCTATCAATTTAATGAACTTGCCTTCTCCAAAGTATAGACGCATATTAAATAAGAAAGCCCCAAGGCAGAAACTTGTAATTCTTTGATAATAATAAGTAAATGCTACATCCCATTAAGAAATTGATGGGCCGAACCTATTTTGGACTGACCTAGTTGTCTTAAAAATGGTGACTATTTTAAATGCCAGCTAAGAGATTAATAATTTTTTACAAAGGACATTTTAGAGAAAATTTAGGGCATTAAGATGTTGTGTTTAAGGGAGATGAGAACCTAGTAATTTGAAAGAAAAATAAAATTTATTTTAAATTAGGTCTTAATACATCTAGAAGAAATTATATTAAATCATCTTCATAAATGATTGCAACCTTTACAGTATGTATAACAAAAAGCAGGTACTCAATAAACATTAATCAACTGAGTAAAAATGACAAAATGAAAGATACTGTCCTTGAAATCAAACAGACATTCTTCAAAATGTGCCTAGATAGTTGCTTATTTTGCATCATGCTTTCACTTAAAAACTGCTCTTATTATGTCACTCATACATAAAATCTTTCAGTGGCTTTCTGCTTCTTAGTGAATTACTTTGTCTGGATTGTAAGGCATTCTACAATCTGACTTCAGTGTGCCTAGTCAGGCTCCTTGCCTATTAACTTGCCTTTAAAAAAAAAATAAATCAAGACAGTCTTCTCTCTGTCCCCAAAACACACCTCATACTATTCTCATTGTTTAGTTCATATTCTCTACTCCTAATGCTCTTCACTTTCTTTTAAGTTCATCCAAATCTCGCCCATTCTTCAAGGCCTAGCTCAAATCTCACTCTTTCTGTAGTAAGTTGTCCCTTTTTAGCTCCAGTCTTCATCTGTCTCCATCTTCTCTGAAATCATTCAATTATTCCTTTAATGAATATTTGGATACTAAGTGACCAGCATGGTACTAGTGTTGGGAATAAAATGCACTTTCCCTGCTTTGCAGTTAGATTGCCTAGATTTGAATTTTTTCCATGTAATGTACTAGCTCTTTGACCATGGGCAGTTTTTAACCTCCTTACACCTCAATTTCTTCATCTGTAAAATGGGGTAATAATACCTACCTCACTAGGGGTTAGTTATTATTAAAGGAGATAATTACTTAAAGCTTTAAGAGCAGTGCTTTATTCAGCAAAATGTTTAATGATTTCTTCTTGTCATTTCATTACTTGAGATAGAACAGTAAACAGGCAATTAAAACTGGAGATAAGAGCACTGCAATAGAGTTGAGCACAGTATTGTGAAACTGCTATAGGAGGAGCAGCTAACCCAGACATAGAGATCAGGGCAGGTTTCCTGGAAGAAGAGATTTCTAAGCTGAGGCCTAAAAGATGAATAAAAAAACCTATAGTACTCAAGTGTCTGTGCCACTCAACTGCATGCTTACTTTAATATGTAGTAGCATTCTTTCATGAGTTTCTCAAGGAATGCTTTTCATGGGATTGCATCTTTGTGAATCCATTCCTTATCCATAGCATCATACACACAATTCCTTCCCCAAACACCCACACCTTTACCCCACCCCTCCCAGCATTCTTGGGAACATTTAAATACTTTTCCATGAAATTCATGAAGTACTCTCAGATAAGATAGGAGATTTCATCATGGAATGATGAGTTAGAAATATGATGAACATAAATAAAATGTAACCTATCAAATCAGTGATTTCACATGAAACTGAAATGTCCCTGATGGCTATGGTCACTATCTCCCATAGGCAACTGTTTCCAGGGCATGTCCTCAACTATATGCCCAGCTACTCAAGTTATTTTAGAATCTGCCCATTATCACCTAATGAGGGAAAAAGAAACAAACTACATTTCCATCTTCGTCACATGCCATCTTAATTTTTTTCTCTCCTTTTTCTTGTTGTTCTCTTTTTTCATGTCTTCTTTCTCTTTATTTTGAAAGCCATTTCTTCACAGACCCAGCAACAATTCTAGTTTCACCTAAGGTTTTCCTTTTAGTCCTCACACTGTCCATATCTTGCTCATGTTACATACACTGTCTTGATTTATTGAACTATTGTTTTATGTATCTCTATCCTGTCTTCAAGCCTGACCTGCTTCCTCCCTTTGCTCAGTTGGATTGGAAGTTAGCTGGAGACAGGAGCCATGAAGGACTGCTGCATCCAACCTATAGGTTAGGTGGGCCCTGCTTAATTCTAGTGGGAGCCAACCTCCTAGCGTACCATGTGAATGTCCCCCTGGAGCTGAGCAACGTGGCAGCCCTGGGACTCTGTGTGGGAGTTCTTCTGAGTTTTCCTAATATATCTAATGTAGTCAACCAATAAATATTAGTTGTTTAGTTGATTATTGATTATATGAATGAATAAGCTGATGTTTTAGGTTTCTGTAATCAATAAACATTTAAAATTTTCCATGAGCTTTTTCACTTATAGTACTTGAATATTTCTTTTTTAATAATCTATAATCCATTCCAAATAATTATACTAAACTTTAGTGCAGTATTAAAACACTTAAACAAATCTATTTATTAAAGATCTAGATATTTATGTCATTGTTAAATTTCTACTTAATTAAGTAATGCATTTGCATATGTCTCAGTAATAAATCTATTAGGTTAAGCAGATACATATTTCATTTTCAAATAGATAATTTTTCTAGTAAGTCTTAGACTGTCACCACAATGGATAATGCTGGCAATAATAACTATATGATAAAATGTACTACTGCTTGGTAGTTTCTTTCTTTGTCTGATCTCACGATTCACTGTGTTTTCTTCAAAACTGACTAAAGGGAGGTTTTTCTCTGAGTTTCAAGTAGGAAGCAGAATGCAGCAAGCACATAAAAATTAGAACTTAAACATTTTAAACAAGAGACCTCAGTTAGATATCACAAATCCACAATATAAAGGGTGTTAGCTATAAATTATTTTATAAAAAAGCAAATGCTATAATAACCCTACATTTGGAATCAATTGAAATGCACAAGTGCCATTTGGTTGACTTTTGAACTCCTCTGATTTGTGCCACAGATAAGAATAAGCAATGGACTAATTAATTTGTGCACAGGTTTTAAAGTCTCTAAATCTTGACAAGTTAATGAATATGGTAAAGTAAATAGTTGGCTATTTCAGGCTACCTTAAGTGCATTAAGCACTTTAAACTCAGGACCTGTCATTGATACTTGAGGAATGTTTTCAGTTCATTGGTCTTCTTTGTGACTGGTGTCCCAAGTCAGGGCCTCTTTGTCCATCTTGCAATGTTTAGTTTATGTCCCCTAACCTTGACTTTTTGCCTGGCCTTGTCTCCCTTTCTGATCAAGAGATTGATTCACTATTTCTAGAGCTATATGTATATGCACATGTAATTTTGTTTGTATGTTTGTGCTTGTCATGAATTGTAGAGAAAAGAATAGAACTAAGAGATGTATCATCTGCTTCCTGCATGTACTTCCAGTTAGGTACTTCCTGACTTTATTTTTTTAAAACTTCACTATTTGTGAACAGAAAGTGTACTTGCCCAACTAGAGGAAGTGAGGAAATATACATGAGGAAAAAAATGAGACTGAGAGGCCATGTAACTTATTCAAAGTCACACATATAAAAAGGTTGGAGCCTGAATTTATATGCAGAACTCCATACCCCCTCTCCAGAGGGTGTTTCTCAATGTCTACTTGCAGCAGAAACTCCTCAGGCACTTGTTTAAAATGCACATTTGTGGTTCTCACCCCTGTCTCATGGAAACCTAGGGATGGGTCCCAGAAACACGGCTGTAGTGTGCCCGGAAAGTTCATAGAAATGATAGACTTTAAAATGGTCAAGAAACACTGGAATAAAGTATCTGAAACCCAGATCACTTTACCACTTGAAGCATAGTTTTATGGAAAGTATCAGGCACTTGAAAATAAAGGTTTATAGTGACAAATGTCTTTTTAGGGATGATTATGGCTTTATACTAAGTTGATGGCAATAAATATTCTCTACAAAGCTCAAGACTCAGTCCGGGCTGGCAGTAAATCATTTCCCCTGGCACCACGATTTCAAAAGGAAAGCCAGTGAGGACAACATTATGAATGTTGCTTTTCTGGCACTAGCTGTCTAAAGATTAGCTGCGTTGGCATAACTTTTTTCTCATGACCTGTTTTTAAATTAAGAATAGAAAAATATCATCATTCATCTGTGTAGAAAATAACAAAGACTGGAAACAGGGAAATAAACCAAAGACAAAGACAGCCAATCCAAATCAGCATTCTATGCATTAAACGAGCAGGCTTTTTCTTTTCTTTCTTTTTAAAAAATAAATAAAGTGAAAGTATACCACATTAACATTCGGTGAAACACCAAAAGAAAAGAATGTTCACTTACAGAGGACTTTATCAGCTTGCTAGTTAGCATGAATTTAGGTTAAGAATTTCTAAAGTAATTTGTTTCAAAGAGAGATTATCTGATTCATCCTTTTCCTATTTCATCTTGAATCTCACTTTAAATGAGGCTTTAAAAGCCTGCTATCTCCAAAATCTCAATATATGTTAAGTTTCTGTAATAAATTCACTATTAAGGAAAGAATGCTTCTGCAAAGGCATCCTGCTTAAAAAAAAAAAAACAAGTTGGAAAACAGCTGGTAATAAAGAAAGGAAACAGTATGCCAAGTTAATAGCTGACCAGAAGAGTAGCTAGTACTAACGAGAAACGGAGGATAGAAGATGGCCCATTGATTATAGAAAAGAAAGAACAAGATTGACTTCAGTTGTTGCTAATTTAAGGAAAAGGTGAAAATCTGATTTCAAGATTGATTCAGCTCATCTGTAAAAAGCGTGAAGTATGCATAATTCTATCGGATCTTGCCTAAGTCAGGCACAAGAGGCTAAAAGGTTAAGGAAGTTTCTTGATTAATGCTAATTGGAGACTGTGAATGAATAATATAATTTAGAGACTTCTCTAATTCTCTTTTTAAGGATGCATAGGAATGAGTTAAAATATAATCATTTTTCACTTTTCAACAAACAACCTTTCCAAATGTGTAACAGGATAATTTTACTCCAACCTCACAAGTTGGGAGTGTATGCAAGGGAGAGGAGCAAGGCATCCTTTCCTGGCTGGGCTTATCCAGTCAGAACGGAAAGGGCAGGCAACAAGCTACCTGGGGCAGAATATAATATAGTTGATTTTGATTTAAGGCTTTATCTATGAAAGAGGTGATAAGAAAGATAGGAACACTCAAAGAACCTACCTGTTCACACCAATTCTGCCACCACAGGCACAGAGAGAATGCGTATGAGTCAAAGATGGAAACACAACTCCAGTCTGTCAGCTTTCAGAGCTCCACTCACTCTCGTAGGTACCCAGAACACTGGTAATTGCCCCAGCTCCTGTGTATTCTCTCTTTGGGGGTTGCTTTCTGTAATTCTTTTGATTGGATACTGCCTGTCATAGACACTCTGGATAAATATGAAAAAAAGGCAACTCCTAAAACATAGGAAGACTTTCTATGGCAAAGATTCTATTTAGAAAATTAGTATATAACCTCCACTAATACCAGGGCAAGGCAATAAAGCTTTCCTTTCCCCATAAGCACTAAACTGTCCTTTTCACTTTCAATGCCACTTACTGATGCTCCTTTTAACATGATTTTTCTCTGAAGAAAATGCTAAAAGAATGGGATATTACAGGGTTTTCTATAGGACTTGATGATGTAGGAATGATGGTCTCTGGCCTTGATGGTAGTGGTCAAGACTCAAAACAAGTGTGCAACATCCCAAACAAGAAACTACACTGTCAAAAGACCAGCCACTAATGATTCATACAGATTTGCTCTTGGCAGCACAGGATTCCTTTTCTGGTCTTGTTTTGTGCAGGACAGCCCTGAAAGACCTAGTGTTTATTGTGGAAAATCCAGTAATTGCATTTTTTCAAGGAAATTGATATTTAATCAATCTCTTTTCCTTCATTCAAGCAATCATTCTTCATCCCTAAGAACTAAGAAGCCCACCTTAATGTTTTAATATCTAGACTGAGTACCTGTGATCAATCAAACTCAACTTTTGCAGTGGCCCACAATTTCAGCTTTTTAAAAAATTTACCAATCTCATACCTGATTTTCAAGTTATCTTGTATATCATAATTGACATATTTTGCAGCTTACTCAGCAACATTTTTAAGCATTTACTTTTATGACTTTCATTCTGAGGACAATTCACTATGGCTGCCCTGATGACAAATCACTTCTTAAATTGGAACCAGTCATATTAAATTATTGAATATATGCTTCTATTTAGTATAAAAATGAACAAAAATATGCTTACAAAAGGTAAAAGATAAATAAAAATTAGATATGTTTATGAACATATGCATGAAAATCAATATTGCCTTTTTTTTTTTCCTTTTTGTCTTTTTTTTCTGACTGGTAACAGGATCACAACCCTCGGTGTCGCGCCCACACTGCGCTCAACCAGTGAGCGGACCGGTCTCTATATGGGATCCAAACCCTCGGCGGGAGCACCACTGCTCCCAAGCGCCGCACTCTACCGAGTGCTCCACCGGGCCAGCCCAATATTGCCATTTTTTAAAAAGAATAAATGAATACTTAAAATATATATTTTGGCTTTAAGCATGGGCTTTAGCATCAAACTGATCTCACTAGTTGTGTTGAATACTAACTATGTATCCCCAGGCATTTTAAATTCTCAATTTTTCTCATCTGGAAAATAGGGGGAAATAATAGCACCATCTCAAAGTGTTTGGTGAGGATTAGATCACATCTGCAAAGCAGTAAGCATAGTGCTTAACATACAGTGATAAAAATAACTGGGAATTATTGTACATTATGTTGATACTTACATTTTTGTTTTTCAAAGTAAAGAATCTTGAAAAAAAAAAATGTTCTATTACTGAAACTCATGAAAAGCCAAATTATTAAAGTGCAAAATCTCTTCCTTAGTTTAGTTTGCATTGAAGAATATTATACTCTGGAAACCAAGATATCTAACCAGAACAAATTTGGGGTGAACTACTTAAACTACTTATGATAGTAAAATCAAACTTTAAACTTCTGCCTCAAATTGAGTCCCTATTCTCCACACTCCTACCCAAACCTGCTCCACTTGTGGTCTTCCTCAGTTCAGTCGATGGTAAATTCATCTTTCCTGGTGCTCAAACTAAAAACGTCAGAGTTATCTATCCCTGACTCCTCTTTTTTCTTTCACACTCCTCATTCAATTCATCTATAAATCCTGATGGCTCTCTCCTCAAAATATTTGGCTTCCTATCTCCACATCCTCTGCTATTCCACCCTGGAATAATCTGAAACATTAAATAAATAAATAAATAAATAAAATCTCATTTTGATTTGCATTCCTTTAAATATATTGCATATTAAAATGTCTATTACTACTTTTTCTAGTTTTCTTTTTATATTTTGAGCATAGTCTTCAAAAAAGTCTTTATATGTATTTGAAAAATAAAAACCTCAAAATAAACAGGGCTAATTACTTTGCTGCTCTTTATACAGTAATGCAGTTAAAATGTATCACAAAACTTTTACCCAAATAAATCATAGTGTAAAGATGTAGTGGTTGAAAACTTCTAAACTGTCATTTAATGATTGGTTTTTAATGATCAGTACAAGCTGTATTGCATTAAACTAGCATTTCTTCTATCATTAACTGTGGATGACGTTGAACTTTGTTAGCATCATTTCTATGTTTTTTTGTTTCACTGCTTGCTTTTCTTCAGTTGGGGAATTATTAGGACCATGAAAATGATGCACCAAAGAGGAAGAAGAAGACATGTGTTACTTGGCCTTTCACACTGATCTTCACTAACCCATGTTTTCATGTGCACCAGATTCACCAAGTGTTCAAAGAGGAACAGCAAGCGTTTGATGATGACGGAAGTTTGGATCTAATTTTCACTTTGAGACACATGGATACTATTCGCTGAAAAAACGTTGGCATTCTGAAGATGTTCAAGCAGTCTTTCCCCAGAAGCTACCAACAGCCCCAACTGCAAGTGAGGCTCTGGTGGCTCTGAGGGCTGTCAAAGCAAAGATGTTAGAAACCAGCTGCCTCCTTCCTTCATCCTTTAAAATCAGATAAAGGTGTCGGTGGACTTTCCTGCCACCCAATCCTTGGAGCAGCAACTTGCACAAGGAATTTGCTCTCCCAGAAAAATGATTCAAGTGAAAAGGGGAAAAATAACAGCAGCAATAAGAAAGATAACTGGTCCTTCAGCTTACTGGAAGCATGTACCCTGGACTATTTCAATCACATCTCATGTATTATTTCATCTTTAGAATATCAACAAGCAGACAATTCTAGGCCTTCCCCAAAGGAATGGCTTCAAATAGAGTTATGAAGAGCACCCTAAATCTTCAGGGTAGTTGTAGGCGAACATAGAAAAAGGTTTAGGTAGGAGCTTTATAACCACAGTGAATTGTATATAGGAAATCCTTCATTGGTAAGTCATAACAGCCCATTGAATAAATGTCAATTCCAAGACACTGTATAGATATGACTCAGAAGTAGCAATATTCTTGTCCTCGGCATTGCTAAAATTGTTTCTTAGCCATCCTTAAGTATTTATCATGCATCAGAAATTTCAGATGTACTGGATTTTTTTTTTGTAGAATTCCTGTATTATTTCATATTTGTCATTTGCCATTTCTTACATATATATTTTTATTTTTGAAGAAAAAGATTTTTCTAGGTAACTCTTCCTCCACTATAATAACTAACATTTTACTATTTTTCCTCCTAGAACTGGAACAATGACTGATGTACCCACAGATATTGTTAGTTTAGAATGTCTTTTCAAGGAAGGAAAAAGTTTAAACTCAATTAGCTGCTCTTTGTATCTCAAGAGGGGAAGGAAAACGTCATTCCTTACTAAGTGTCTCTTCTTCACCTTTCCTTCTTGACTCTGCATGTTTTCTCAGTTCAGTCTTTGAAGTTGTGTCTACTAGTAGAGAGTTCAGATGATGGTGTTGCAGGGTTCTTCTTCCTAAGACCAAAGCAAACCAAACCACAAACCTGAAGTAAAATAAGAAATCTGAAATGTAGACATTATATTATTGTAGGACATTTGCTGATTCTGGTAGTCTTTTATCACCTACTTTTGGCTTTAGCACCATGACTGTCTTTCAGAAAATCAGGCATCACCCCTCTAAGCAGCCCATGTGCTTCATGGAAATAGGACTGTAGCTCATTTCTGTGAGTGGCACAAGTGGCTCAGACCTAAATCTATTAGCATTAGCCTGGTTGTAACTACCCAATTTAGTGCAACAAGAATGAAGCCTAACACTTGACATCAGAAGTTGAAGGAATGGGACAATGCAGTATCTTAATGAGGAAGCATGTAGTCTTGAAAGCTGCTGGCAGAAATTTTGGAACAACTAGGAAGAATCTTCTGAGAATGAAGGTGAGATTTTGGGAATTGTTATTTCACGGTATAATCACAGTGCAAACCTAGTTAATACACTAAAGTTCCACGTATTTGAGATCTATCCTCCTAATTTACCCTCATATTAAAATATTATCAGCAAAAAGTAAGATAAGATATACCAAAGCAGGGTAATGACATTCTTAATGCTAGAAGAAATAAGTTCTCTTTTTGCTAAGGTTGCTAAGCTTGGGAAATTTGATTTTTATTATACTCTTATTTATTCAGCAATTAATCAGTGCCAGACACTGTTCAGTGCTCTCATTAAAACTCTGT
The DNA here is from genome assembly GCF_000696425.1 of Galeopterus variegatus. Lineage (NCBI taxonomy): Eukaryota > Metazoa > Chordata > Mammalia > Dermoptera > Cynocephalidae > Galeopterus > Galeopterus variegatus. The sequence continues at coordinate 931,979 of NW_007726139.1, read as the reverse complement.
AAGTTAATGTAGACCTTGGGAAATTGTTAAGGCTAATATATGTGTGTGTGTGTGTGTATATATATATAACCAGAGACTTTAAATTCATATGAATTGGGTTAATGTACTAGCTTCTATTACCAACATCCTGTGTGCTCAAACAGGACAATAAAAATCTGCATTCAAGTATCTGCTTTTAGTCTAATTCACTGATTTTCTTAGGTCTTTCCTTTTTAGTTGAAGATTTAAGTTATGCTAATAGAATAAAACACAAAAAGACAAAAACAGAATTGAATTATGCTAAACATAATTTTGTGTTGTGGAGTGGTCAGACTACGGCTTTACTTAAAGTTGGAAAGATCTGGTTTAAATCTTGTTTCTACCACGTTACTAGCTTGATGAGGTTGAGAAAATTAAAGTTTGAGTTGTCTCAGTTTTCTCATTTGCAAGATGAGAGAAACATGCTTGTCTCTGGTTATATAGTGTACAGAGCATGGTTAAATAATCAATAAATGGTAGCTGTTAATATTGGGTGGAGAAGAAGAGGTAATTTTTTAGCAAGAGCAATGGAATTTCGAGTGCACACTTTGCCTTTTCCATATTTTTGCCTAGGACAAGATCAGAGATGCAGATTTCAACAATGTGTCATGCAATGATGGAGCTGAGGTTCAAAGGTAACGTGTGTCCAATGTTTTTGGTGATAAAAAGATCACAGATAGTATATTAATATTACATCAACATTTGATCTCTCCTGAGATTCTTTCTAGACTTTTTTTTTTACTGTCTATAACTGCTCTTCTTATGACTAGACCCTACGGAGATAAGCAACAGCACTATAAGGGCTTTTAATACAAGTGAGAAGTGTATCTTAAAGGTGAATATTTCAAGATTCTGTATTCTGGCCTACTTTGCAAAGCCATATTTTATCAGGTCCTGTTTTGAAAGCAGTTTGTGGCTGGCACTTGGAAGCCTCCTTCTTCTAAAATACATGCACAATGAGTACAAACTGAGCCAGAAGTGTTGTTTTTATGATTATCATCAGCATGTTAACACAGCCCAGCTGTACATTTCAAAGGGAAAATGGGGGCTTATCCAAGTTGTAAATGTGCTGGACTTTTCCACAGGGCAGTACACTGTGCTGAGAAACAAAATAGGGATGCTCTTAAGGTTCCCTCACTCTGCTTAGACCAAACTCAAAGCCACATGCTTGAAAAGTGATACAATAAAATTGCATTTCAATCTTGGTTGTTTTCAAAGTCTGGTTAATGTAGTTAATTGGTGAAAGATAACTATTTTCTGATCAGATATATAAACTATAAACCTCAAGGCAATTTTTTTCTTGCTACTGGTTGCCCTGGATAGTAAAATAATTATATTAAAATCATTCGACTCTATTTTTAAACACTGAAGATTTCTCCCACAAAGCATGCCAGAGAAAAGTGCCAAACCATGAGCAGTTTAATAAAACTACCTCTGCTTTTCATACTAACTTTGTCAAAGTGTAAATGTCCTTTCTCTCTGGGATATTCCAACTCTGGAAGCCAGAGTTTTTGTTTTGTTTTTTCTTTTTTAGTTTTCAGTGTACAGCAGTATACTATCATGAGACTGTTTATGAGATTTATGACTCCACAGTTTCAAACCCAACATTTATCTTCTGAATATGAAATATTTAAACATTGTTTTGTGCATTTGATAGAGTTGGTCTCTGCATTGAAACCACACTGAAATATTTTTGGTTCCCTATCCTCCCTCTTGCCCTCAGGCTTTGCTTATGCTGAGCTTCTGGGAACTAACCCTCTTCGTGCCCGCTGCTCTTTTCCTGTGTCCAACTGCTGTTCACCATCTAGGTCTCAGTTCAGTTACTACTTCCTCCAGGAATGCTTCTCTGATGCCTTTATTCTGAATAGGAGGCACAAGTTCCTGTACATACCTCACATTGCATCGTATTTGCCTTTCTACTTAGCTGAATTCTCCACTACACTGAGTTTTCTGAGATCAGAGACACTGTTTCTGTATAGTGTCTTTAGCAGCTGGAAGGAACACAATTCCTTTTCAACAAGTATTTGTTGTAGTATATCTTATTTTTTGTATGGTTAGCATATGCTCCCTGTTGGGAAAATATAGGAAAATGGTCAGGGCACTTCAGATGTTCAGAATCTTGCTGAGCGTTTGCTGTAAATATCCATGTACGCCCAGGTGTTCCTTGGTTACTAACTAATGTAATTGCATATGGGGACCCTTTATACTTAGGTCCTGAGTTATGGACCTAAGTATAAAGGACTGATGGCTCTGATACATGGCATTTCTTGGGACACTCCGGGAAGCCACTAGGGCAGCTGCTCCTAGCTCTAAATGAAGCCTATTAATTTTTTTACCCATGGCTCCCAGAACCTTTTCCTATTACCTAGCTCGTAGACCTGCATGTGGAAGGTATGTGACCCAGTCTGTACAATGGGCTTGAGGGGTCTGTGAGCCCTAGCCCTAGCTTTACAATTGGCATAGTCATAGCAGGATTCCAGGCAGGTAAAAGAGCCCAGCAATTTGAGTAGTCATTGCAGGATGCCAAGCAGGTAAAAAAGGAGAAAGCCCCTGGGAGAGAGAGGGAATGTGGCTACCCTTGGGTATGTGGTGCCCGGTGGCCACTTTCCTGTTCACTGGGGTCTGGCTGTTGCTTGCTGTACTACGAGCCAACAGGGACCAGAAACCCCATGAAGCAGCATAGTTTGGAGACTTGCAGCAGAAAGCAGAGAGTGCAGACAGTGTATGGATATGTGCCCTGGAGGCTGAAGTGCCACAATAGGTCATCCCTGCTTCTGACACCAAAGACATATGATGAACCTGATGGTGAGTTGGCGGAGACCATGCATCTCCTGGGATGACCTGCTCATAGAAAGTGAAGCACTAGCAGCCTATGGGATGGGGCAGACCAGTAGGCAACCCACTGGTGACCCAATTCACTACCTATGTTCCGTATACCCAGGTCTAATTGGTGGGCTTGGGGGTACAGTAAAGCAGCAGAAACAGAGAGAGCCCCTGGCTGCTGCAGCTATGGGACCTAGAGGTGGATGGTGTAACATGCTCTGGAGACGATGTAGTAAATGCACGTCATGTTTGTCCAAAGGCAAATGGCTGGAAGGGTGCCACTTAAACCCGATGGCTCAATGGGTGCCATATAAACCTGAGAAAAGAGCACCACATGCAGATGGGCAGAAGACCCAAGGATGGGTGCCCCTGCAGAATTTCAAGTATGTTTTCACCTGGCAGCAAGGTGGAAAAGTTAGTCTCTGTTACTACGCACTTGTCTCTGTGGCAACCGTAACAGAATAGCCGCAGATATGCACAGGGGCAGGGCAGCCACTCCTTAATGGACTGGGTGAATGCAGCTGTTTGAACTGTGTGGGCAAATGCTGCAGAACTGCCCAAGACTGTGAGTGAACAGCCAGAATAAGCCAAGCTGATTCAAGTAGTTCAGGAGCCGGGGATGGGGCAGCTAGATGCTAATAGCCAAGACAATGTGGAAGGCCCTGAGGGCATTTTAGAAGTTTGGGAGAGTGCCCCGCCCATCACAGAGGCCTAGGAGAACTGAGTTTCTCCAGAGGAAAGACCTGGGGTGTTGCTGCCGTTGGGGAAACTGCTCCCTGCATCCCAGCCACTCTGGCTGGAGCAACTCTGTTCGGTGGCCCCAAGTGTGATTCGTGCAGCAGCTCCAGAGTGCCAAAGCCAAAAACCTTGGTGGCATTCACATTGTGTTAAGTTTGCAGGCCAGCAGAACATGAAAGCAGGGCAGGCATGGCAGCCTCCACCGAGATTTTGGAAAATATATGGAAAAACCTGGGGACTCAGACCTGCTGCAGGGGTGGAACCACTGTGGAGGTCATCTATGGAGCACTGTGGAGCAGAAAAGTGGGGTTGGAGCCCCCACTGGGGAAATGTCTCATGGAGCCAGGATGGCAGGACTGCCGTTAGGAGCCCAGAACCATGAGGCTGCTGGCAGCACACAACAACGGCTTGGAAAAGCCACAGGCACCAGGACAGTTCAATGGGCTGCACCTGGTGGAGCTGTAGAAACAAGGCTGCTCAATGCTTTGGGGATCCAAATGCCCCAGTGTACTTAATGTTTGCCCTGTTTGGGTTTCTGATTTGTTTGGGGCCTGTTTCTCCTCTTTCCTGGTCTATTCCTCTCTTTTAGAATGAGAATGTGTACCCAATGTCTGTCCCACTGTATCTTGGAAGTAGATAAACTTGTTTTTGACTCTTTACAGGTTCACAGCTGAAAGGAGTTTTGCCTTTAGTTTCAGATGAGACTTTGGACTTTTGAATTGGTGCTGCAACAAACTAAAGACTTTTGGGACTGGGATGGAATGTGTAATATGTGAATGTAAGGGTCATCTATCCTCACTAAGGGAACATCATGGAAGATTCTGAATGAGTAGATTGTAAGGTGAGGGAGCCTGAAGGGGTGGATTGCTGGGAAAATATAGGAAAATGGCTAGGGACCCTCAGATGTTCAGAATCTTGTCAAGCATTTGCTGTAAATATCCATGTACGCCTAGGTGTTCCTTGGTTACTACTTAATGTAACTACGTATGGGCACCCAGGTGTCCTGGGTTATGGATCTAAGTATAAAGGCCTATAAGGGCTCTGATACACGGTGCTTCTTGGGACACTCTGGGAGGCCACTAGGGCAGCTGCTCCTAGCTCTGAGTAAAGCCTATTAATTTTTTTACCCACAGCTCCCAGGATCTTTTCCTATTACCTAGCGTGTGGGCCTAAGTGTGAAGGGTTTGTGACTCAGTTTGTACAATGGGTTTGAGGGGTCTGTGAGCCCTAGCCCTAGCAATATACACAGTCAGAAAAGCATGTATTGATTGGTGGCTACTCCTCAGGTTCTTCACTGAGGCCAGACAGTAAAGACACCAAGAGGCAAGCTGAGCCCAAAAGAGCCCAGCAGAGTCCAATAACATGAGCAATAAACAACTGTTGTTAGTTGCTGAGATTTGGGGATTGTTTTTTGCCACAACAAAAGTTGATACCTAAAAGTAAGGCACTACTGTAACAACAACAACAATAAAAAAACAAAACGAAAACGTGGTATTTCACCATCCCTTTTACAAAAGCCCTGATGTTATATGGCTGGGAAAATGACCACCTATACTATGCAATAATAAATGTTTTGGTAAAAGTGTCACCTGTCATAACTTGAAAGGCAGAAAATATACCTAATAAACTTGTGATTTTGGTAAAGAATTTTGAAGACAGATTGTTGGTAGCCCAAAATTGCTTTTTAGGCATGTATTAGTCCATTCCTGTTGCTTATAACAAAATACTTGGAACTGGCTAATATGTAAGAAAATGAAATTTATTGCTTACAATTTCAGCAGCTGGGAAGTCCAAAGTCCCGGGAACACATCTGGTGAGAATCTTCATGGTGGTAGCTTTACAGCAATGCAAGGGTCTCACAAGACAAAAAATGCCAGGGCAAAGAGAACTTTCTCAGTTGGCTCCTGTTAAAGCCATCAGAACCATGCCCACAACCACCATTAAACCATAAACTTAATCACCTCTCCAAGGTCCCACCTTTCAATTACCATAATAGGATCTCCCACTCTCCCAACATTCACAGTAAGTATCAAGCTTTTAATACATAAAATTTGGGGGACACGATTCAATCCATATCAAGCCACTACAAGAAAAAGATGGGCTCAAAAAAAGAACTGGCCTGTTTGCAAATGAGAATGGAAGGGAAAAGAAGAATCCAGAAATCCAGAGACAAGGTTGAAAGATGCAACTGCTTCTCATCTTTAGTCAGAGAACTATTTTCAAATTAAGGCAAAACCTTAGTGCAAAGACCAAGACAGAGTATGGCTAGTTGTTTTTTAGTTGTGTGCATATTTTCTACATGGAATCATTTTAATTGTTTTTACTGAATTCAAAGCACATCAGTAATTCTGAATATGAAAGTACTGGAGTAACATGTGGGCAATTTTAAGAATAATTTTAAAGAGATTTTAAATGGAATAAATGAGAAAAGTAGAAACTTATTATTATCTTTTAGAAGCATATTATAAAAATCAGAAAACAAGAGCAGTTATGGAAAATTCATACTAAAAAGTGCCCATAAAAATGTTTTTAGCATTCCTTATAATATGAAGAGTTAATATTTTCATCTTATCAAGTAAAAGTATATCCAATTAATAATAATAATATCAATAATAATTAAACTCAAGTTTGGGGACAAAGACGAAATAAAGACTGTGGTCACCGCACCTTTTGTTAAGACCGCTGATTCCTTTAATGGCCCCAGTAAATCATTCCACTTGTGCAAAATGGCTCAGAGTAAAGAGATTATAGATTTGGCCTAAAGGGAGCCAAAAGAGTACAAATTACCTGTAATAATTTTTTCTTTTCAGCATCCAGAATACTTTCATTGCTAGAATCAAGGTACAGAGTGCTCAGAGCCCCAGAGAAGCCCACCATTTAGGAACAAAGGGAGAGACAGATGCTGGGCATGTACACAACAGAGAAAATCCAGCTCCACAGAAACTCTGGGAGAGCAGCACAGTCCAGCCTGAATGTGGTTTGGGGGCCCCAACCTAGAGTCTGGACACAAGTCTTGGCATATAGCCAGTCATGCACTTGAAGCCCACTGTCAGTAAGGCCCTGATTCTTCATCCATGCAATCAAAGGGAGACCTATGCAACATCGCTGGGCAGACAGAAAACCCCTAGGGGGTCCCCAAGTTACCTGGCTCTCTCAAAGCCCCACTTAAGTTTCTGGGTTAGTCCCTACAGACTAAATACCACTCAGTTGCCTAGTGGAAGCAGGTGCTGGGCATGGTGGACAGGAGCCCCACCACCTCTCCACCCTGTGCCAGCCCATTTGGATGCTGGAGAGAGCCTAAGGCAGCTGGCAGAGTTAGCATAGAGGACAACTCAGGGCAGCTCTGAGAAGCCTCTGCTGCCTCCTTGAGCAATCTTTCTTCAGGCATACCTAAAAGTCGAACAGCACCGGGCTCCATTCTCATCCTTGAACCACAGTCCCAGAGCAAAGGAAGCCAGCTTCAATACTGGGGCCAACAGCTCAGCTGAGGTGATCAGGGCTGCTGGGACATGGCCCCAGAACTGGGGAGCCATCTGCTGCCCAATATAGAGCTAGGCTGCTCTTGGAGGTGAGGGAGGTAGGAGTGGAATTAATGCCCCAGGGTCTGGGAACCACAAAAAACAAAACAAACTGCCCCTGCCTGCAGGGACTACTGGGTTGTCCCCAAGAAGCCACAGTCAGGCTGTCTGCCAGCTAGCCAAAGGGAAGCCAGCAGCTCCAGTCACCCATGGCCAGTGGCAGGCCTACCTGTGACCAGTGTGTGGAAAGAGTCACCCTAGGGGCCAGGAACTTATCCCTGGAAACTATAGAGGTAGGGACCACAGCTCAGTAAAATCCCTCATGGGAAAGCTGAGGGGCCAGGGCCCAGTGGGAGAGTGTGAAAAGGCCATAGGGGAAGGAGAAACACATGGCCCCAGAATTGGGGATTGGGGCCAGGTGCCAGTCAATCCACCTGCAGAGCTGGTCCTAAAGTCACAATCCCTCCATTAGCAGCATTCTTTCCTTCAAGGGTCTCTTCAGTCCAGACTCTTATTTCCTCCTTTTTTGATTGCCAAAGAGGGAGAATAGAGACAGCACTTCCTCATGGCAGATGCTTCACAGCCCAAGACCTAGGACCTTGAATGGTCGGCCACGTACTGTGCTACACTCATGGGCCATGACAGCCCCAGAGACCAAGAGAAACCCCATGGTCAAGCCATCCAGCAGCCCCACCTGGCATAGGAATCAAGGCCCAAGGAGCACATGTTTCAGACAGGCCAGGGTAGTGGCATTGGCCAGCATCTCAATGTGCTCACTGCCTGGCTGCTCCTGCAACAACACTTGGTGCTTCTGGTGGCTGTGCCAGGATTGGCACTGCAGGGCACTCTGCAAATTCACAGTGCTTTCGCTGTTGCCAAAGCAGATTTTAGGGTCACAGTCAGGGAAGCTCTCTCAGTAGGAGTCTGATGTGGCAACACCAGTACCACAGAGGCAGTGCAGCTGCACGCCAGGTGGCACAGCCCCTCTGTGTCCTGCCAACATGAGCCAGCCATCTTCAAAGTCAATGTCCTGGAAGAACTTGTGATAAGTCCCGCAGCATGTAGTTGGTTGTGGGTGTGTACACGAACGCTTTCTCAGGGGACCAAGTATAGTTGTAGGGCAGCAGCCAGCTGGTGGAGACAGCTGACTGCTGATGCTCCCAGATCTTCAGGGGCCCAATGACTGGGATTCGGTTGTTGTCTCCTGCAAGGAGAGGGTTCTAGCAGACTGTGCTTAGAAATGCAAGCGGCCCAGCAGCATGTTCGCCACCAAGCCACCTGCTGACCCCTAGCCAGTGGCCCAGTCAATGCTCCACTGTTATCATCATGGCTTTTATTGTTTCCCTTTATTTTTGCTACATCTGGTACACACACACTTGTTTGCTTCTTTTGCATTTCCTCATTAGGGATTTAGGAAGCCCTTACCCACTGGGCGATTTGTTATGTTTCCTCATCTGTGAATGGTACCCTCCAGCTTATCACAAGGTCTGCGGGCACTGACCTTGTCTAAGGTGAATCAGCAGATTGACAGCCTGTGGACATGTTCTTCTTTGTCTTTGATTACACTGAACTGGGGTCATGGCATTCAGCCAGCCCTGGTCTCATAGCACCCACCTGGCTGTGTGCTGACCTGGAGGCCAGGCCTGCTGGAGACGGCAGAAGGGGAGGCTGTAGATGGAGTCAGAGTCCTTCGCACACAGGAATGCAAACAACACAAATATACCCACCAGCCAATGAGACCTCCAGGGATGAGGTGGCACTTGGAAACAGGGATCTCTGACCTGTTAAGGCCTCATGGACACCCATCACCCACCCCGTATCTGGAAGTAGGGAGGTCTCTCTGTCTTACCACAGGGCCTCAGGTCTGCTTCCTGGGGCTGAGTTCTAGAACCCCTGAGGAAAGAGAAGCTCCTAGGGGTCGATGACTTCCACTAACCCTCACGATACCCCACTCCTGGACTGCCAGGGCCTGACAGAACAGTTTCCCAGCATCTAAGGCAAAGCTCTCAGGGGACTCATGGGGAAACTCCGAAAGGCGATGGGCCTAAATTCCACCATGGCTCCCTGTCCAAACTCAGGTGGTGCCCACATCTGTCCCTCCAGGTCCAGGCTGGAAAGAGTAGGTGGGTGTGGATAAGTCCTCACTATATCTAAATGTCTGAGCCATGGGCTCATCGTCCAGCCAATTCAGTGTCACTACTGGAAGAGGCCCTGGGCCTGACCCAATCACGATGTCAGTTGATCAAGCAGGCCAGGCAGTGTCGGAGACTTGAAAAAGAAAGCTCGTGAGACATTCGGCACTGCCTTGGCTCACAGCTCCGAAAGTGAGAGGCCATGGGGCTTCCACCTAGTCCCAGCAGAGGCAGGGAAGGTTCCTCCTAGAGCAGAAAGCTCCCTCCTATGGCTGTAGCTGGCAGGTTCCGACAGTCATAAAAAGGTAAGTGGATGTGGCAAGGATGAGGAAAGGCTTTCCCAACTGCCAGGCAAGCAGGCCCAATCAGATCTGCACCTGCTTCCTCCCTGCATTGCCCACGGAGGCTCCCTGCTGCCCACAGATAGAGGTGCAACTCCTAAACAGGAAACTGTAGTCCAGCCTTCCTCTTCAGGGGCAAAGGCGGGGATGAATAAGTGAGGATGAGGGTGAGAAGGAGGGAGAAGTGCCTGCAAAGAACTATGGGTCAAACCAAGTCAGGCCAGCCAGCGTGTGCGTGTGTGTGTGTGTGTGTGTGTGTGTGTGCGTGTGCGTGTGCTTGTGCGTTTGCACGTGCACAAGCAAGTACCTGTGTAACCAGCAGTTCTGCTGCTCCATGCATATTCTGCACAAAACTTACCCAGATTACAAGGGCTATCAATTAGATAGGTGAAATTAGGAGTACTGTTAGATTCTCCTTTGGAAAAAAATATTTGAAAAAGAATGCCACTCTGGAGATGGAAGGGTGCTAACCCAGAAGAAGAGACATGAGAGGTGCTGGCCCAGGAGGACATTATGGAATGAAAGACAGGACGGCATTCCCAGAGCCTGCCCCCCACTCTGGACCAGGAAGGGTCTTACCCAAGGTCAGGATGCGCAGGATCTTGGCTACACCCTGCCAGGGCATGCCCAGTGCTATGAAAGCATGAATATCCTTGTTCTTCCAGGCCAGTGGCTGCCACTGAAGAAAGCAAAGAGTGTACATGTTGCCCATGCTGTGGGCAGCCAGCACCATGGTGTCCCCATACAGCTGATGCATGTCCTAGATCACCTTGCAGAGGCCAGGAAGTAGGGCCCCATTTTCATTTCGGGCTTGGCACCCATCATAGGCGGCCCCTTGAACATCCTCATCCAGTGTGTAGCCCCAACTCACAAAGCTCTCCACCATGGTGTGGAAACAGGAACCCACACTGCTTTGGCTAGAGTCCAGGAACTCCGATGAGAAGATTTTCCCAAAGCCAGGGACAGGCACATCCACACTATTGGGAAACTGAGTAGCCCTGGATGTTCTGTTGTAAACCAGCCCAATATTGTCTATTCAGCAGTCAGTGATGATAGGCAGCAGCAGTTTGAGATTCAGCCAGAGTATGAGTGGCTGTCAGTCTTCCTGGAGCAGAGACAATACAGACTGTCAGCTTGTCCAGCTTTGCTTCCAGCTGGTTCCCCAAATCACTGGGCACACCAGCCACGTGCCTCACCCACTACCACTGGAGTAGGGGTTGAAGAGGGGGGACATTGAGCCAGGAGCACTGGGTCCTTGAATAGCATTAACAGCAGCAGGAGAAACAGAAGGCCACCCAGGAGGAAGGCCACATGGTAGGGACAAAGGCAGAGGCCCATGGCATGCGGTGATGGCCACAGGTCCAATTGCAGGTTCAGCAATCAGGGCTGGCACCTAGACCAGCATGGTGGTGACGCGCTTAAACTCCACCGCCCACAGCCTCCTGCACCTGGCCAATTAGGGCCCATTCTTACAAGTGGCCTGCCAATAGGACAAATTATCTGTAATTAAATCCAGAGGAATGTATGGATCTGGCTATTGGCAGGAGAAGCTAACAGGAAACAAAGATATGAAAGAAACCAACGATATTTTTGTGGTTGTTGTTGTTGTTGTTTATACAGAAAATTAAATTTATTGCTTACAGTTTCTGAGGCTGTCCAAAGTCCATCTGGTGGTGGCGACAGTGACCCAGGGGTCTCACATTGCAAGATGGTGGAAGCAGAGAGAGAGATTGCAGAAAGTGGGTAATTCATTTTCTTTTTTTTCCTTTATTTTGCAGCTGGCCTTTATGGGGATCTGAACCGTTGACCTTAGTGCTACAAGGCTACACTCCAACCAACTGAGCTAACCGGCCAGCTCACCAACAATGTTTTTAAAAGATTTGTAGTGCTAAAAGTGCCAACAGTTTGCAATAAAGAGTTTATGACTATTTGAGCATTAAACTACCCTCAAGCGCTCAACTTTCCAAGAGCAGTCTCAACAGCTGTTCATCAACTTAGAAGAGCATTTTCATCTTAAGAGGATTTTGGAAAAGGAAGGGCCTCCCAGAAAGTGATGCCAAGAGCCATGATGAACAAGAGACTAGGGAGCTACCTCCAGAAAACAAAACCGAGAATTGATTAAGCAAAGTCTTCCATCACCAGGTTAAGTAGACCTTTCAATAAGTGCTCAGTGGGATTCCAGAATTGCTGTGGACCAGTGATTGCTATGTTCTCCCATTCTTTTCTTTTCTAGATGGGAGAGTTTATTGTGGGTTCCCCGCTTTGTGTTAGTTGTGTGGGTGCAAATAACAAATCTTTTAGTTCATTGGACTTTGATGCAAGAAGAGCTACATTTGGGCATGAGGAATACTCAAGGTCTTAGATTTCAAGCTAGATCTGTGATTGGACATGACTTTGATGTATCTTTAGGATTCAGTGATTACATTTAGTTTACAGGAAGGAAGTGAACATGTGTGAACAAGAGGGCAGGCTGTGGTAGATTTCATTATTTCACAAATATGCATTCCCTCATATCCTTGCCATGTTTCTGTATGAGCAGAGTCTACTTTCCTGCCCTACTGACTTTGGTCTAGGTCATATTACTTGCTTTGGCCAATAGACAGTCTGAGTAGAAGCTTTAGGTGTGCTTGTGTATTTCACTCAGCTTAGTACTCATTCTCTTCATTTTTGCCTTCCAGAATGAGCATATCCAAGATTGTGGCTTATTCCTTTAGCCTGGGCTATGGGATAAAAAGATACTTGTTGTGGAGCCAAGGTTGAGCTCAACCAAGCTCAGTTAAACTCAGCAGAGACACTACCCTCATGAACTTTAGCAAGTAATGTTTTTTGTTGCTATAAGCCATAGAGATTACCCTCTGAGTTGGGGCTATTACTACAGAAAAAGCTGGCTAACACAACTTTTGAATAAATTTGCTGTTGAAAATAAAAAAGGAAGAATTATAGCACCTATAAAAATACTTCATTTATATAGGAAAACTAACTAAAGTTCTGAATGTACATAACTAAATGAATTCTTAATCAGAATTATTTGAAGGTGGAATTTATAGAGAGAATAGTTGAGTTGCTTGGTTAGATGGCTACTTGGGCAGTAGTCTTAACCTGAAGTCAAAAGGAATGACCCTTGACTCACTGGAATAGAAAGAATTTTGATTGGCCATTCAAACATCTTTACTACCTTAAAGAACAAAAAACAAAAAAATCCCACCAATCAAGAAGTATCTATGGACCCCAAAATCTAAAAGATATTCCAGTATATATTAGAAGATGGATTAATCATTCCAAGGATGTTGATACTTAGTGAAGAGATCTGCAGATTTAAAAAAGGGAATGCCAAAGTTGAATGCTTGAGATATTGACTGTTTCATGTTATATACATATGCCAACTTGAATAATAAGACCTTGTACTTGACATGTAACTTAGTTATGTATTGTTTGTTCTTTGAATTTTCCTCATCCTGGAGTAAAAATTACTTTTTAGGTGGAAAAAAGACAAAGTAGTTTTACTTAAAAAAATGTTTCAAATGGCATCCATGTGTCACTGAGAGAAGAGCTGAATTTATGAATGTTGTTTATGTCAGTGCCATGCTGTTTTGATTATTATGGCTTTGTAATATAGTTTAAAATTAGGTGGTGTGATGCCTCCAGCTTTGTTATTTTTGCTCAAGATTGCTTTGGATATTTGTAATCTTTTGTTGTTCCATATAAATTTTAAAATTTTAAGTATTATGGACATCTTAACAGTATTAATTCTTTCAATCCATGAACACAAATATCTTTCCATTTGTTTGTATCATCTTCAATTTCTTTCATCAATGTTTTGTAATTTTCAGTATACAGATACTGTGGTTTGAGTGTCCTCCCAAGTTCATGTTAGAACTTAATTCTTAATATGGTGGTAGAAGGTGGGGTCTTTAAGAGGTGATTGGATCACAAGGACTGTGCCCTTGTGAATGAATTGATCCATTCATGGGGTAATTGGTTGATGGTTTAATGAGCAGTCATGGGTTTGGTTCCGATGCCTTTATAAGGAGAGTGAGTGAGGTTAATACTTTCTTGCTCTTGTCATTCTCACCATGCGATATCCTGTGTCATCACAGTACCCTGTAGAGAGTCCTCATACTTAACAAGGTCCTCACCAGATCTGCCCCCTGGACCGTGGACTTCCCAGCCTCAAAAACTGTAAGAAATAAGTTTCATTTTCTTATAAATTACCCAGTTTCAGGTATTCAGTTATAATCAACAGAAAAATGGACTATTACAACAGGTCTTTCACTTTCTCGGTTAAATTTACTCCTAAGAATTTTCTTTTCTTTTTTCCTACCGTAAAAACAAAATTGTTGACTGACTGCCTCAACTGTGAATGTGCCAGTGAGAATCAAAGGTGCCTAGCAAAAGATAACAGCTGGGAAATATCAGAGAGCTAAGTAGACATTTTAGCTACCCACCACAGGTAAGAGGGACTTTGGAGTTTAAATTCAACTAAGTTAGAAGGGCTTGATAACAGCTTAGGCTTTCCACTGAGGTAGGAATAAGACCACATATACCAAAGGAGTACCAAAACCAAAATATAGACCTGGCCTGACAAAGTAAAAACTAAGCCTCCCCAAGTTGAAGGTGATCTGTCTGTAATTTAACTGCCTGCTAAAAAAAAAAACCATAACACTCTTCAGAGAAAGATCCAGAGTCTCTGCAATGTATTACCCACAGTATAACAATAGAAAATTACTAGATGTGAAGAAATGGGAAAATGTGACTTACAGTCAATAGAAACCTAGGTGTTAGAATTGGCAGGAAAATACTTTGTGACAAATATGGTCAAACGTCTACAGGAAAAGATGGATATAACATATAAAGAAATTGGTAAGTGAGGAATAAAGATTAGAAAAGCAGAAACAAACCTGCTTCTATTCACAGACAACATGATTCTACAAGATTTTCCAAAAATCTGTTAGCTCTAGCAAATGAATTCAACAAAGCTGTAGGATACAAAGTCAGTATTTCTATATTATTTCAACAAACAACTGGAAAACAACATTTAAAAATAAGTACCCTTTATAATAGTGTTTAAAAACATAAAATTCTTGAGAGTAAATTTAAGAAAAAGTATAAAAGATAACTACTTTGAAAACTATGAAACTACAGAAAGAATTAAGAAAGATCTAAACAAATGGCAAAATATGCTATGCACATTGTTGTAAGGCTCAGTATTGTAAAGGAGTTATACAAGTATAGAATCAAGTACTTTTAACTCAGAATGTGTTTTTTTTTTTTTCGGGTGGGAATTAATAATCTAACATAAAATGTTATAAGCAAATGCAAAGAACCTAGAATAGCCAAAATAATCTTGAAAAAGGAAAAAAAAAAGTTGGAGAATTTAGGTTACCTGATTTTAAGACTACACTAAGCTACACTAATTAATTAATTATGACTACATAAAGCTACATTAATTAAGACAGTGTGTTATTGGCTTAAGAAAACACAGATAGATGAATTGGACAAAATAGAGAATCTGGAAATAGCCCCTTCCATATATTGACAGAGATACTAGCAATTCAAGGGGGGAAAGAATATCTTTTCAGCAAATGATGCTGGAATGACTGGATACTTCTATATTCTGACCTATAAATCACAACATATTAAAAATTAACCTGAGGCAGACTGTAAACCTAAAAATAAAAGCCCAAACTAGAAAGTCCCAAGAAGGAAGCATAAAGAATACCTTTGAAGTCATGGGGTAGGCAAATATCTCTTGGTATATAAAAAGCACTAACCATAAAAGAAAAAATTGGTAAATTGGACTTTATCAAAATTAGAACCTTCTGTTCACCCAAAAACAACTTTAAGAAAATGAAAAGGTAAGTTACAAACTCACTACCAATGTCTAGCAGAATTCTATTACATAAGTTGGGTATAATGGAGATATGGTTCTAATGCAGGTCTCTTGATTTCAAACCCTTGCAGAACAAAAATAAATAAATATAAATCTTGACACTGCAAAGGTACGGAAGGTGAGACTTGAAAAATGGGGAGGAGAGGTGGAAATTTGAGTAGTAATGTTAATATCATTTTACAAACATGAAAAGTGAAGAGATAGACTTGATAGTCAATGAAAAGGCAATAGTAATTTCAGTATAATATTTATAGTTAGAAAGTCACCAATAGAAATCAGAGTAATAATATGATTATTAAAACTGGTAGAAAGGAAAAAGAAGTAGGAAATAACATGAATGAACTAAATATTTACCCATTACTGTTGGGAGTAAACAGATAATATCCAAAATTGATAAATCAAAACAACAACAACAAAAATAACCCAGCAATAAAATCATGTTACTTGGGGTTATTTGAATAAAGAATTGAGTAGGTAAAACATAAATATTCAACCTCTGGGAAACTGGTTTAGGATGGAAAAGAATGGAGGATGGAACTTTGCTTTCATTTTATGTCCATTCTCTAATATTTTATTTTTTCCTTATGTGTTTGTATTTATTACTTTGTTTTTAGACAAATAGATAGATAATAAGAAGAGAGGGAGGATTGGATGGAGGAAGAAAAACCTACATACCCAGAGGTTATCACTGCATAGTGAGATTTCAGGTGCTTTCTTCATTATATCTTTATATATGGCTGAGATATTTTACAATGAGTAGGCAATGTTTTTATAAATATAAAAGAAAAATAAAGCTGTTCCCTTTTGTAAAAAGAAAATCTTAAATTAAAAAAAAAAGTCAACCTTATTGAGCACTTTATTGCCTACTGGAAAAATAACATCTGGTGGTGTTGGAGCTATCTGGTAGGAAAACACTTTTCAGAATGTCAAAGCCTTATTAACTTCTTGACTTCCATCAGTATGCTACACTAATACAAACCACTTTTGTTTCAGTGGATGAGGTCTGGAGAGTCCTTAGCCTCAAAGTACCAGATAGGACTGAAGAATAGTTGCCTACTAGTCAAGCAGAAAGTTCTCACAATAATAGAATTACTGCCAAATAACATTGAGCTCTTTGCAATT
Organism: Galeopterus variegatus; assembly: GCF_000696425.1. Lineage (NCBI taxonomy): Eukaryota > Metazoa > Chordata > Mammalia > Dermoptera > Cynocephalidae > Galeopterus > Galeopterus variegatus. Next base: position 915,397 of record NW_007726139.1, on the reverse strand, counting down.
ACTGTGGGAGTAAAGAAATCCTAAAATACCACTCTGGCAATGTCTTTTCAATTTGTACTGACTTAAGCTCTTTTGGGATTCTTCTCTAAGATTAAGTCTACACCCATTATTATGTCATCGTGTATGCAGAAGTGTCATTTATTTTGCTCAGTCTTGGAACATGTTTACAAGCCTGGAAGAGCAATAGCCAATGGTGATGTCCAGAGCCATCTGCCACTTAGATACCAAAACCTGTTGTAGTGCTCCCACTAGAGCTGTGATGTTGGTTCATCTATGTCTTAAATTAGGTGTGTAGGGAGTAAATTACATGCCTATAGGAATGTATTTTATAGCAAACAGAGTATTGCTCCAGAAACGAGTCATCAGCCTATCTTGGCCATTGTACATGCAGCACATCTGGGAATTATTCTCAGGCAAACATTGGGTAGATGCTCTGACTAGTGTCTTGGAGTTTATTTGGCTACTGCAAAGACTGGGGAAAAAATAAAGCATAGATGGAGCTATACTGTATAATCTACCAGGCTAACTCCACAGTACATGATGGTAAAAACTTGATCAAAAATTCTTACTGATTTTCTAAGATTATATTAATGGGTTATGGTAGGCATATTCACAGATGGCATCAAAATGTTCCCAGTTCCCTTATTTCTTTAATCACAACTCTGGGTCAGATATTTATAATATAATTTCTGCTGTAGATGTGCATTTTTCAAAAATTGAATTTGGGATTATCTAAGATCTTTGCTTGAAGAAATATAGCAGAATAGTAAAAAGCAGAGATTTTGAAGTAAGATAAACCTGAGTTTGAATCCATTAAGCTCTGTTTGCTGGATGACTTTACTCAACATTCTCAATTTTAACCTCAGCCTTCTCATCTATAAAGTGGAAGCAAAGTACAACTCATAGAATGTTGTAAGATTAAATAATATAATTTATACAACTCTATTGTAGTGTCTCCCAAGTTGTGCACACATTGCATTCTTCTGAGGAGCTTCAAAAAATACTGTTCCTAGTCCCATCCCAAGAAATTGTAGTTTAATTATTCAAGGGTGTGGCCTGGGCTTTGAAATTTTTGAAGGTCTCCCAAGTGGTGCTAATGTACAGAAAATTTTGGGGAATCACTGACTTAGTGCATAACAATACCTGCATACAGGTGCATATATAGTCTAAGTGTTTTATAAATATTATCTAACTGAATATTTGTAGCAATCATGAGAGGCAGTCACCATAATATCCCCACTTTTCAAATTATAGACTGAGGTTTAGAGATATTTGATAACATAATCAAGGCCAGATAGCTAGTACAAGGCAGACACATTACTTAAACCCAGTTTGTCTGAATCCAAAGCCCAAGCCTTCAGTTAAAATGCTGTCTAGCCCCAGCGAGTTTACTATATATAAATTTTACAAACTCAGTAGAGGTATAGCAGATTGACAATCTTGGTTTCGGAAAAAGAAAAAAAAAAGACCCAGAGTTATGGTAGTACATACTCAATAAGTCATAGAAACAACTGTTTTATTACATCTCATAATGGTCTCAAGCAAATAGGATGAAAGGATGGCAAAATATCTACTGAAGACTGTTGCAGGGAATTGGATAATAAGATTAGATATTTTTCTCATCTACGAACATGCATTCCATGTTAGACAATAGTTCTTAGTCCTACAGATTTTTTTTTCTTGTTGTTGCTGGCCAGTACAGGGAACCAAACCCATGACCTTGGTTTTAAAAGGCTGCACTCTAACCAACTGAGCTAACCGGCCAGTACTTGCTGAATTTTTAATGGATTGTGTATGAAAACTCAATCAGGCTTCTTTCTAGATGCATCAAAGACTCAAAGGAACAAGATGTCTTAAGATGTCTTCTGGAAGTAATACTCTGCACTTATCTATATGACACTAATTGGTATTGCCAAGAACTGGACAATGTGGGTTCCAGCCTCAAAAAACTGAAATATGGTCTGTGTTCAGCAAAGGCCAAGATACAGGTGGAGTGATAACACATCACCATATATTAACTGTGAGCACATCCCTTGCAGAATCATCTTGATTAGATTTTTGACTTCATCTTCTCAGAACAGACTAGAACGATTGAGAGACATTTTTAAAAAAACAGCTATTCTCTGCCATAACTCCCAGGTTATCTAGGTAACCAACTGAAGAAAAACAACAAGTACTATCTGATTTCAAAATAGCACATATTTAAAGTGTATTTTAAAAATGTATAAAGCCATGAAAAATAAAAATCTAAAAAACCTCTTCTAGCTTAAAGACTTCATTAGCAAAGTAGAAGTACTGCATAGGTGATGATATTTTTGTATTTGTTTCTCTTGATTATATGCTGCAGTGATTTCTTATAGGAATTTTCTCTTTTTTATTTTGTCTTTTTTATTTTTAGACTTCTTATTTTTTAGCAATAAAAGATTACTTTGTTAAAGGCCTGTTTTATTATTTAAAGACACTACAAATACTTTAATTAATTGTCTGGGAGAAAATAAAAGCTTGTTCTACCTCAAAAACAAATTGAGTATCATTATTAAAGAAGTTTACATAAAATTTTACAATGCTGATTATTTTAAAATTCAGTAATTGGCAAGTGTATTCAATAGTTTGCAGATTTATTTCATGTATCCTGACCCACTTGTTAAAATAGGCAATTACAAAAGAGCACTCCTGGTGAAAATGCACTCTCATGAATAAAGATATACCACCACACTTAAGTACATTTAATATCAGAGTGTCAATTTCTGAAGCTTTGTTTGTCTTTTTTGGCCTTTCTTCTCCAAAGGTAAATGGCACAGCAGATTCTTTAAAGACAAAGTTGCATTTCAACAAGCTGGTCTTGGGATTTGTTCATGTTCTGAGCTTGCAGTTATTTATTGCTTTATAAAGGTTATAGGTAGGTAAATATAGCTAAAGGTCGATAAAACAGAACATTGTACAGAACACCACATTGCTTTAACATATCAAAACTTCTAGCATTTAAAATTATTTTAAAGAACGAATATCCTAGAATTATTAGACCTGAGATATTCATGACATATCTAAATGGAATAGATGTTTTTCAAATACCTACAGAGAAAATTCTATAACTTGCTTTTGTAATCAATTTTATGGTAATTCTACCTTTGAAGTAAGGGCTAAAAGTAAAATCCTCTTATTTAGAATTTTGAGGAATCAGGGACTGGCTGGTTAGTTCAGTTGTTTAGAGCATGGTGTTATAACACCAAGGTCAAGGGTTCAGATCCTTGTACCAGCCAGCTGCCCCCCCTATACACACACACACACACACACACACACACACATGTATGTATATATATATATATATATATATATATATATATATTTATTTATTTATTTATAAGTATATATATACACACATACACACAAACACTGAATTTGAGGAATGAGATATTAATAATTAAATTAATATTCTGGCTTACAGGAATTCCCATATATCATATACCTGGATTCCTAATCTTTCAAAGGAATAAAGTATTATAAAAGACACTAAAGTGAGGCTCTAGAATACCTAAAATAATCTTAAAAAAAATGAAGTAAGGGAACTCACTCTACACTGATGTTAAGGCCTATTATATAGCTATAGTAATAAGCAGTGTGTTATTGATGGAGGAAAATATGTATAGATGAATAGAATAGAATAGAATAGAATAGAATAGAATAGAATAGAATAGAATAGAATAGAATAGAATAGAAAACCCAGAAATAGACCTACTCTATATCAATAGCCTTATCCTGGTTGTTATAGTTTTGCAAGATGCTACCATTGGGGGAAACTGCTCAAAGGATACTAAGTATTTATCTTTATTATTTTTTATACGTAAATATAAATCTACAATTAACTCAAAATAAAAAGTTTAATTTTAAAATGACAACTAAAATAATAGAAAAAGAAATATAATGTTTCAGATTTATTTTAAGATAAAAATAAGATTTTACAATTTTTTGTGGGTTTTTTAAATGAAGATAAGTTATCATACATAAAAACTATTTTAAAACATCTCATTATTTGAAACTTCTAGTTAATTGGATTTTCAATGAATGGGCATTGATGGTACACAAGACTTGCATTAATAAGACCTATTAATAAGACCTCTGATAGTTCTGGCAATTACCCAGTAACCTTTCCCAGGGTCCAAGAAGGTGAACCTTAGCTGCTTGTCAACCTGGAAAGCTGTCTGGTGTGCTCATTTATAGCCTATGTCTTCTGAGCAGTTGTCATGTAATTCAGTAAGAAAAGTATGTTCTTCACCAGCACAGCAGAATACTTAGATTGTGTCTGTGTCTATTTCATAATCTTGAAATCTAAAAGTAATACTGTCAAGAATACACAAAATTGGGACACAACATTAAAATATTTGCATGAGATTATTTTTGCATCCTATATAAACAAGTAATCCCACCTGGGATGTTATAACATATGTTGTATTTATGATGTTTTTTTGCTTTGTTTTGTTTTTGTTTTAGAGTGTGATCTTTTGAATGTTTTAGAAGAGATTAATATTGTTATAGTGAGCTGGTAAAAGTGCAATACACTTTGAATTAGAAAAGTTTTCAAACATAATCTCGTAAACTTAAGCTTTAGAAATATTTGGGTTGTTGGAAACGTTTTATAAAACACTTTTTCAAAACAAAGTTGTAAAAGTAAAAAAATAAATAAAACACCATTTTTTCTGCTTCTCTATTCCCACTGCAACCATCTTGATTCATGCCTTTACCTCACATGACTTGCCAAACAATGTAAGCAGCTTAGTGATTTCTTTGCCTCTGACCTATTTCTTACCTCACACCCCTAATCCATCATCCAAACTGTCCCCAGAGTGACCTTTCTAATAAGCAATCTGCCCACTCTCTCTCTGCTTGAAAACCAATCATTGCTTTTGCGTGCCTAAAATACAAAGTCCAAACTTGGCTGGGTATTCAAGACCCTCTAAAAATCTAGGCCTGACCTACCTTGCCAGTCTTACACCTGGCACTGCAAATACAGATCCCATATTCTTTCTTTTTGGCAGCTGGCCATTACGGGGATCCGAACCTTTCGCCTTGGTGTCATCAGCACCGCACTCTTCCCACTGAACTGAGTGGCCAGCCCTCTGCCTCCCATATTCTATATGGGCCATCCTTCTCCATTTTCTGAGAACATACAACATTTTTTCTCATGTGGGTCCTTCCATTTAGAATGCCTAGTTAATTTTCTGACTTCCTCTCTGAAACTGTCCTCAACTTCCTGAGACAGTTCACCCCTCCTTCTTTTTGCTCTCACGGGATTTTATATGGAATAAAAACTACTATTTCTTGAGCGCTCACTAGGTACCAGGCACTGAGCCTAACTAAGCATTGTGCAGACATGATCTCATTTAATCTTCCTAGCAGCCCTATGATGTAATGTGGCACTTTTCATGGTGTCTTCTCATTCATTGTTTTCATGTCTATCTCCTCAGTAGCAGAGACTGGTTTTATTGAACTTATCTGAACCACCTCCTATGGTAAAGTCTGATCAAGTCAGGTGCTCAGTGAATGTTTGCTGAATGAGTAAATGATGCAATGAGTAAAGTGAAATACATAAATACAATAGGGTGTTTTTAAAAAGTAACTTGTTTAGAGAGGATTGACCCTACCGTGCTTGAGTGGAGCCAGAGCACTAGGAATATGCTTTCTAATCCAAATATCTCTCTCCTTGCCTCTGGCATGCTGCCTGAAATCTCAATGGTACTCAAGAATGCCTTCTCTTTAATTCTTACTGCCACCCATCTAGATTAGACCCTGTTTTACCTCTTCCTTGATCTACTTATATACTTTCCGTTCCTGTCTTTAATACTACATACCTTGGAAGAGGTCCATCTTCCTAAAATACTATTCTGATTATGTATTTCCCTTGCTCAAAAACCTTACATTTTCTAGGAGTAATCCTTTCTCTCACCCTGAATTTCAAAGATCTCCACAATATGGTCCCAACTTTATCTTCCACTACATCCTATGGTCCAATCAATCTGAAATAGTTGCCACTCTCATGTCCATTCTGAGCCTTTGTTTGTTATAATCCCTCTGCCTGTCTGAGTTGCCTCTTTCTCTACATAGTCTGTAAAACCTCTGTTTCTTCCATGATTCTTTCCTAGAACATGCCAGTCAGAAATGACCTCTTTTTCTCCCCGTATGCTTATTCCACTAAAAGAAAACTTTTAAAAGACATTTTGAGTTTTAGACTTATCTCCCATATTTAAAAGTTAGCTCTTCAAGGGATAGAGTAGACTTTTTCACTTTACTGCCTACCTCATAAATGATCCCCTTTTATGAATCCATCCCCTTCCTCATAAGGGGTGAGTCCTCTGCAGCCATGCTTCTACAATATTAGCCTGCTTCTTGGGACATAAGTGAGTAGGTCAGGAAGAAGCACCTGACCATGCTGGGCTGGCTAGGTTCTCTCTCTAGAGACTATGTACTTGTGATTTAAAAAAAAAAAAAGCCTCTTGGGCCGGCCCGGCGGCGCACTGGACAGTGCGCTGCTTGGGAGCACGGCGGGAGCGCCACGGAGGGTTCGGATCCCATGTGGAGACTGGTTCCGCTCACTGGCTGAGCGCTGTGCGGGCGCAACACCGAGGGTTGCGATCCCGTTACCGGTCAGTAAAAAAGAGACAAAAAAGAAAAAGAAAAAAAAAATTAACAA
>NW_007726139.1:869213-908678 GCF_000696425.1 Galeopterus variegatus | reverse complement strand
GGGTTCGGATCCCATGTGGAGACTGGTTCCGCTCACTGGCTGAGCGCTGTGCGGGCGCAACACCGAGGGTTGCGATCCCGTTACCGGTCAGTAAAAAAAAAGACAAAAAGGAAAAAAAAAAAAAAAAGCCTCTTAACCTGAGTCTGTCTCCTAAATGGAGGACCTGGGAATGAGAGAACTGTTGTCCGTAACCAGTAATGATGCACCCGTGGGGCTGTGTTCCTCCAGAAGGACCTCTCCAATCAGATTAGAAAAAGGCAGCCCTCTAGGTTGGTGCAGTTTGGGATGCAGAGCACACATGTGCGTAGTGATCTTAGGTAGCCAAAATATTTTCCTTCATAGCTGGGGAGGCAGACATCAGGCAGCAGAAAGAGCAGAATGAACCAAATATTTGGGAGGTGGAGCAGGGAGGGGGGAGGCAACAAAGAATATATCAAATCTGCAGAGAAGCAGAGGTATATTAGAGAGAGACAGAGCCGGAGACAGAGAGACAGAAGGAGAATGAGCATTGTTGCCTGGTTCCTGCCAGCTTTCCTGATATGAGGTATAGGCCCTATAAAGACACCATTTCTTACGTTTTTCTTGAAAAAATCCAGCATTCATTCAGTAAACTCCTTTTTTAGCTCAAGGGCAAAATAATTTGTGTTTTGGTCATCTAATCCCACAAAAGTAGCTATTTAGAGTAACTTGCAATGTCAGGCACCTGGACATATGTTGAATGTAGATTAGACCACTGGTTCCTAACCTTGGCTGCATATTAGCAACACATGAAATGCTTTAAAACCTACCAATGCCTGCATCCCTCTGTAGACCAATTAAAGTCAAACTGGGTTGGATGGAAGGGTGCATGCATTCATATTTTTTTAAGCTTCCCTGATGATTCTAAAATGAGATTAGCATTTATCATCATTGGGTTAGATGTTATAAAAATACAAACATTGAGGGAGAGCTGGTAGCACACTAAGCCATTTTCTATGTTGATTCACTTATTGGATTAAACAGTCTGGGGAAAGATTTGGACAGTAGAGTAATGTAAGGATAACACTGGGAGCAGTAGAGGAAAGTAGATAAAAGAAAGGAAGAGCAGGCACTGAGTTTGGTACATATTTTTACCAAACAGCTAATTATTAAGGACAGGGAGTAGTTGCATAAGCCAATAGCTGATTGAGCAGAAAAAAAATGGGTTGCCATAGTCAATTTCATTCAAAAATATGAAGTTCTAATTAAAAGCTATTTTAATTAAAAGGATATTTTATAAAAACAACATTTTGTTGTAATTTTAGTTTGAAAGTAAAGCTACAACTATATGAAATCTTAGTGACATAAGCATAATCTCTAGTCAACATAACTAAGCAAGTGGTTATAACCTAATATCCAATTATTAGTTCTATATTAATAATTTGATTAGTAATAATGTCATCAATTAGAGGCAGCAAAAACTTCCAAGAACACTAAAATATATATTTTTAAGGCTCTATTCCTGATTTCCCCACATCTTTCCGTGAAGTCAAATATGGCTACATCCTACTTAAAATACTGTTGGTACCATACCTCTTCTTAATTCTGTCTGGTATTGTAGCTGTTTCAGTGCTTGTCTTTGCCTTCTGTCAATTATAAGTTCCGTGAGAGAAGCAGTCATGGTATTCATCTTCATATTTTTCATAAGAACCCTTCTTCAATTTTGAGTATTTTAGTTTTATTTGTTGTCTTAGGCTATATCGGTTAGACTTAAGTTCTGCTGTAAATCATGGTGAACCCTACCATGGTGGCTTAAACTGTGAGTTTATTTTTCTCATATAAGAAGAAATCCAGACATAGGTAGTCCAAGTTGGTGCAGTTTCTCAAGGAAGCCTTTAGGAACACACATCCTTTCCGTCTCTCTCCTTGTGTTTAGCTTTTTACCTCATGGTCACAAAATGGCTGCTGTACCTCTCTGAATTACATTAGTTGCAGGCAAGAAGGAGACAGGTTCAAAAGACCAAAAGGAACATTCCAGCCCAGTCTATCCTAGCTTTACTGGAATCTTAGCCAATAACAGTTCATTGATCACAACTAGACACATTGTTACCCCTGGGATATGTCTAGGGAGAAAGGAATTGTGGATAGGGCTTGGGTCAGCCAGAAACATTGTACCACAATATTTGATTTCTAATTAGAGTTGAAACGAATATCAAAGATTATTTGGCACCCTCTACTGAGATCTGACAGATGAGAAAATGGTAGCCCAGAAATGTCTGAGACCTACAGCCAGGTAATGGTAGAACAGAGACAAGACTAAGATCCACCTATTATAATTCCTAGTCCATTTCACAGTCCATATATCTGTACACAGATCATTAGAAGGACCTACTTTAGAAGCTACAAGTCATTTCCAAAGACATAATTTAGAATGTTGGAACTTTGTTTCAATTGTATCCAAAATAACCTTCTCCTTCCTGTAAATCTTCAGAGCAACAAATGGGAAAATAGATCCTCCAGTACTTCTTTGACATGAAAAATGGCAAAATAAACTGTTCAAATTTTCATGGGACTTGTCCTTCATCAGTTGTCCTCTTGTCCTATGTAACTTGGAAGAAATACACGATGGAAATCCAAAAGTGTTCAAGTGCAATCCCAGTTTGTTCTTTTTCCTTAGTAGACACATCCTAGGAAAATTTTTTAAAATGTATTGTTGCTATTAAATGACACTTGACTACTACCAATAATAATAATAATTAGTAATAATAATAATAATAATAATAATAATGTTTTGCTAAATGTATACCACCTATTGAATTATTATTCCATAATTTTCCAGTTTCCCCAAATGACCAATTTTAGCCCTTAGGCATTGTATGCACATTTCAAGGGGGGGTGGGAAGACATATCTCTGTTTTAACCAACTAACCACAAGAGTGTTGATTACTATTTTTCCATCACTATGATTTTTATCATTGTGAATATTCATCAAGGACCACTTATAATTTCCCTTTGTGAAGTATTATAGAAGTTTCCATTCCTATCTTCTGAGAGATTACAATGTGACTTGTTAGAAAGAGAAACTTGCAAACTAAATTTAAACTGGGTATAGTAAAAATTCTATAATTATGCCATTGGAAGCTTTACTAACACCTCCATTAGAGGCTACCAGTGTTAGAATGAGCTTTTATCATACTAGCATAATTGAGAGTCAGTAGAGAATAGGGTTCATTCAGCTGAAGTTTAAAGCTACTCAGACTGGGGCTCACATCCCACAATATGGGCCAGGATGTCTGAGTTCTCTGTGATTCAGTCCTCATCTCTAGTGGGGGTTAAATTAAAAAGGATCCAGTTATTGGATTATAGCAAGAATTAAATGGGATAAACTTAACATGGTTTCTCAGAAACAGTAAGTGCTGAATAAGTGATAGCTGTTATTAAGTTTAGTTTGATATAATTAAACAACAAGAGAATTGATACACATCTTTGAAATAGTAAACATGTTAAAACAGAAATCAATCGTATTTTTACCATGTTCAAACATATTTGGGCTTGGATTTGGGGGATTTATGGTTTTTTATAAGTACGTCATTACTCATACGTACAAGGGTACTTTCAAAAGTTCATGAAAGGATTCATTTCATCCTTGAATTCTACTGTTCCACAAACTTTTTGAAATACACTTGTATATGCTTAGCATATACATTTTATACCATTAACCCATCTGCTGTGATTTGCAGCTATTTTATATCATTTTAAGGATTTATTCAACAAATGATCTTGCTACCACCAACAAACTCTCTTAGGAAGAATGATTTCTATGAAAATTATACTTCATAGGCTATCATTTAAATAGAATGAGTGCAGTAAAGAGATGTTTTATCATAAGTTTTGTAATAACCCTACATAGTTTTCCTAAGTCAATTTTAATCTGTTTGGGGTGTGCAGTTTATCGGTTATATTTCCATTTCCATGGCAACAGATGCAATCATTGCATACACACTCTGCAGCTGGGTAGACAGGCAGTCTCCTCTGAGACTTCAACTTGCAAATAAAGCAGAGTGTAAGAGGCAAGCATTCTTCTCCAGGAGACACCACATTTCTAGGATACCAGTCTCAGGTGACAGCCAAAGACAGGCTTCCAAATGCAACTCTTTCTCCAGGCTTCTCATGGAACAATTGAGACATCTTTACCCAAGGCATAAAGACACTTCCACTTCTGCTTTTAGAATTTGGGACTTAGGTTAAATAAAACACAATGGAAAACCATACACTAAGTGCCTGGTTCTCATCCATCTCTTAACATTTCCTGTATTTCTGAAGTGAAAATTTATAAAAACACAGTTCAAATGTCCTGAAAATAAAACTTAGATGATGATGAAAAATAAAGCTGTAGAGTCACTGCAAAAAAGTAGGAACCAAAGCAACTTCTGTAGCAAAAATTTCTTAGGATTCTTTCATGACACCCTGAAACTGAGATTGTGTATTCACCTGAGCTATTCTTCTGAACACGGTGAAATGTTTTATACATCGTTGACTCAGTTAAAGATACATTAAACTTTTGTTATGGAAAATTTCAAACACACACAAAACTAGAGAGAATAATACAATGAACCTTTATGTGCCCACCTCCCAGATTAACTACCAGTATTTTAACACTTGTCTTACCTATATACCCCAAACAAATTTTTTGCCAGATTATATTAAGGTAAATCATGTAATTTCACTCATAAATATCTACTATATCTCCAGTTAATAAGGATCTTTTAATTGAAACATAATTGATTCTACATGTTGATTAAACATAATTGATTATACATAGGGTACAGAGTCGAATATCAGTACCTGTGTACAATACATGATGATCAAATCAGGAAAATTAGCATATTCATCATTACAAAACATAATCATTCTTTGTGCTCATTAACCAATTTCTCGATAACGCCTCTCCCCCTCACCCTTTTCCACCTCTAGTAACCACAGTTCCATTCTCTCCTTCTGAAAGTTTAACCTATTATGGTGATTGTTGTATCTTCTTTCTTTCTTTTTTATTTATTTATTTTTTTAGCTCCCACTTAATAAAGATATCTTTTTTAAAAAATAACAATTATGCTGTCATCTATAACATCTAAAAATAAAAAATGAATTCCTTAATATCAGAAATACTCTATTTTGAATTAGTAACAATAATATAAAGGAGATTTATGTTAATAGTTGTTATATGCTGTTTGAAAGTCTTGTAAATAAATCACATCCATGAAAAATTTTAATGATTTATTTTTTCCGTGGAGAACAAAATACTTTTTAAAAATCATTTTTTGGGCCGGCCCGGTGGTGCACTGCTACAGTGCGCCGCTTGGGAGCGCAGCGGCGCTCCCGCCGAGGGTTCGGATCCCACATACAGACCGGCCGCTCACTGGCTGAGCGAGGTGTGGGAGCAACACCGAGGGTTGCGATCCCGTTGCTGGTCCCTGGTCCGGTACGGGCGCGACACTGAGGGTTGCGATCCGTTGCCGGACACGAAAAAAGACAAAAAGAAAAAAAAAAAATTCATTTTTTATTATCCTAAATTTTTCTCATCCACTTTCTAGTGGAGGCGTAAACTTCATGTTAGTTCCTATCGTTTTACAATGATATAAGGAATATCCACTGAAGAAGTTAATTTTAATCAACTGAAATAACATTGGGGTATTTCTGATTCAGTCTTCAATTACTCTTCTGTTTGCCCATAAGTATGTACTAAGAGGTTATCATTCTCTATGTGCCCATCATTGCTTAAATCTAGTATGTTTATGAAATCTATCTCATTAAAAGCCATTGATCAAGCTATTTCTCTATGAAAACTTTTCTATTAGAATGACTTGTGTCCTGTTTGTGGAGTGCCATCTGTCTTTGCCTTCCCACTTACCAGCTTCTCTGAGGGGCTTATTGATGTTTTTCTTTGTCAATATGTTCTTGGCTTCTCTGCCCATTTCTCTAGCTCTGTGAATATCTTTATCTGTCTCCCTTTTCTTTTCCTCCATTTTCATCTTTTGTTTCCTCTCTAATCTCTGTCTCTTCTTCCTAGTTCTTAAGTTTACTGAATATAAGGAGATATCCCTAGTTCTTAAATTTATTGAAGATAAGGAGATATTAATTTTAAAAAGAGGTAAGAGAGGTTCATAGGCCTAAATGTAAAATGCAAAAGTATAAAATTCCTAGAAGATAAAATAGGAGAAAGCTTAGATAACCTTGGATATCGTGATGACTTTTAGATACAACACCAAAGGCACAATCTGTGAAAGAAATATTGACATACTGGATTTCATTAAAATTAAAAACACCCTGTACCAGTCAGCAAACAAACAAACAAACAAACAAAAACTTCTGCCCTGTGAAAGTCAACATCAAGAGAATGAGAAGACAAGCCACAGACAGGGAAAAAATATTTGCAAAAAACATATATGATAAAAGAATGTTATTCAAAATATACAAAGAACTCTTAAAACTCAGCAATAAAAAACACACAACCTGATTAAAAAATGGACCAAAGACCTTAACAGACACCTCACCAAAGAAGATATACAATAAGCATATGAAAAAAAGCATATGAAAAGATGCTCCACATCATATGTCATCAGGGAAATGCAAAGTAAGACAACGGTGAGATAGTATTACACACCGATCAGAATGACCAAAGTCCAGAATACTGAAGACACCAAATGCTGGCGAGGATGTGGAGCAATAGGAACTCTCATTCATTGCTAGTGAAATGCAAAATGGTACAGCCACTTTGGAAGACAATTTGGTGGTTTCTTACAAAACTAAAGAAATTCTTACCATATGCTTTAGCAATAACAATCCTTAGTATTTACCCAAAGGAATTGAAAAGTTATGTCCACACAAAATACTACACATGGGTGCTTATAGCAGCTTTATCCATAATTGCCAAAACTTGAAAGCAACCATGATGTCCTTCAGTAGGTGATTAGATAAACAACCCATGGTCCATCCAGTCAATGAAATATTATTCAGCACTAAAAAGAAATACAGCCATTAAGCAGAGTCCTATGGATAAGGAGAAAAAAAGAAAAGAAAGAAAGAAAAAAAGCTACCAAATCACAAAAGGACATGGAGAAGACTTGAGTGACAATTACTAAGTGATAATATAAAAAGGTTACATACTATATGACTCCAAGTAAACGACATTCTTAAAAAGGCAAAACTATGGAGACAGTAAAAACGTCAATGGTTGTGAGGGTTCCAGGAGAGGAAGGTAGGAGGGAAAAATAAAGAAGTAGAGCATAGAGGATTTTTAAGGCAGTAAATTTACTCTGTATGATACTATAATGGTGGATACTTACACATTTGTCCAAACCCATATCATGTACAATGCCAAGTGTGAACCCTAATGTAAAATCCCACCACTGTGGTGGGGGACGTTGATAATGGGGGAGGTATGCATGTGTGGGAGCAGGGAAATGAGGTCATGTGTATAAAAAATCTCTGATCCCTTCTCTTCATTTAGCTGTGAATCTAAAACTGCTCTAAAGAAAAAGTCTTAAAAATTAAAAAATAAACACAATGAAGCTTTTAAAAGCTAAATTAAAAAAAATAGATTAGAAACATTTGGACTTCTCTAAAAGAAAATAAAATTGTTTTTAACTTGATTTTTTTTCTTCCTTCAGAGTAGTAACTGTCTTAGTATGTTTTATTAGAATACATATTCAGTCATTCTAATAGGTAGCTGGCTGTACATTCATGTTTACTGAAGATGATTTCTAAAGAATTCTAAGCAGTTTTGTTAATTGGGAATTTTAGTTATTTTTATGGCATCCATGCTAATGGAGAAAGGAAATTGTATGATGCTTTGATATTTGGAAAGGGTCATGCAGTTTAGAGAGTTTCAAACATCACTCACTCAGTGGATATATGCAGAACCCTTGCTAGTGCTCAGTATTTTACTCAGTATATCTGTAATTATTCCAATTGGATTCTGACATTAAATAAAGGTTTTGTGGGTCTTGTTAAAGCCTTAAATCTAGACGGCATCTGAGAGACAATATAGCCTAAAAGTCCTTCATTTTGTTCATTAGGAAACTGAGACCAAGGGAGGCCAAGGGTTGTCTGAAAAGTTAGAAATGGAGTTAGAACTAGAACCTCTAAGTCAGTAGTACTGACTACTGGTCCAGTAATTTCCAGTCACTTCCCTATAATTGCAGGAAATAAGAAATATGTTGCATGGTGTGAGAGGGCAGTGCTCGTTCACAGCAGTATAATGTCCACTGAGTTGTTTTTGCAGGGTAATTGACTCTCCCACACTCTTTGATCCAATGGGTCTAGAACACTAGAACACATAGGACAGTGGCTGGAGCAAGAGTATGGTGGAAGAAGGTTTAATCTACTTTCTTAGCATCATGCTGGAATGTTGCTAAAGGTAATGTTTTGGTAAGTCAGTATAACCTTGCAGGGGAATTTCAAAATAAAAAAGTCCTCTCTCAATGAGGCAGGAAATATTGGAATAATTTTATAAAATGGCATTCAAGTTTGTATCTGTGAAAGGGAAAGGATGTCCATTCTTTCCTCCACCTTCAATGATCCAATGTATTTGTTGGCTTAATGTAGTCCCTGTCATTTTTGTTTGTTTTATTAAGTTCCTAAAAGACATGTCACTAGGTTTGACCATATGATTAAGTGTAAATAGGTACACATGTCACATTCTTGTGAATAAAGTGCCTCAGTAATAACGATGATGGGGAAGATAATAACATGTATGTCCTGAATATTTATTTAAGTGACTTAATTCCAATGCATTTTGCTTTCCAAAAGCAACTTTGGGAAATGTGTTTTGGTTTTTCAATCCCAAAATGGATGATCTATATTTTAAAGCATTATTAGCTTTATTTATTATTAGCTATTTCTCTCATGTATTTTTAAAATTATTAGCTTTATTTATATTTATGTTTAAAATACTCTCTCTTATAACACAATTTCATTGAGAGAGTATATAGTCAACAATTCATTGTAACTTTTCAATAGGTTTGAATTAGAATCACTGCTGAATCACCACTGTCCTTCATTCTGTGTTTCCAATGAGAAAAATAAATAAGTATTAGAAATGTCACTTTGGTGAGGTTATTAACAACCTTAAATTATAGGGAGTTTCCTCTAAAGGGGAAAAAAGATGATAAAACACGTCTACTTGAAATGGCTTCATAGTTTAAGCAAATAGCATAGCCAAAAAAAGTCCCACCCAGCAGGAAATGGTAAGAACAGCCTTAAAATATTCCAGAGAAATAAACTGTTTCAATAAAAAGCTAGGGGGAAAAAAATCAAGTCACTACATCAATTGAATTTTGTGTGAGACTGTTAACAACTTGAGCTGGGAAAACACAATACCAGGGAATCTAAAATCCTTAAACAGCATCAGAAAATGTAGCCCTTAGGAAAATAATGTAAGATGATACATTAAAAATAAGGTACAAATATCGAGCATATGTTGTAATTCAGTTTTTTCTCTCACATTAAGCTTGAAGTATAGAACCGAACAATGTCATGATGTAGTTTATTCCAATGGAGTTAAAATACTCACTAGAACACATCCTCCAGATCTTTAAGTCTCACATCTAACTGATGCTGTGTAGGGGCCGGCCTGTGGCTCACTTGGGAGAGTGTGGTGCTGATAACATCAACGCCACGGGTTTGGATCCCTATATAGGGACGATGAGTTAGCTCACTTGGGAGAGCATGGTGCTGACAACACCAACTCAAGGGTTAAGATCCCCTTACCGGTCATGTTTTTTTTTTTAAAAATAAAATAAAATAACTTGTGCTGCGAACTATTAAAATTATCTTTACAAAAATATCCCCTGACATCCTGAAAAATCGAATCTAATAGCTTATTCAATTATAGTATTTAATTTGTAGTAGCTTCTTCAATTATAGTATCAAATAACACCCAATAAAAATAAATAGTATGTAGTCATAGAAGTTGATATAGTGGAAAGAACTGGGGACTTCAAAGTTAGTTTAAATGTTTACATCCTAGTTGCCAGTCAATGAACCTAGATAGTTTGTTTAGCTTCTCTGAGCCTCAGTTTTCCTTATCTATAAAATGGAACTAATGATGTTTACCCCATTGGGTCTCCTTTACCACGTAAGCAAGATTACATATATTTTGGTAGATACTTAATGTTTATTTCTTCCACTTTTATGATTAGGATGCAGCCTGAATTAAAACCTGGCTATTTTAAAAAGCAGACTACTTCTCTTTTCCCATAGATTACATAAACTGTTGTGACAAGCTGGAGGGCCACCTTGCAAAGAAAGCTGGGGAATAAAAATCTGTCTAAGGAAAAAGAAGCCCTCATAAATTTTAAAATTTTCAGATGGACATTATGATTAGCAAGAAGAAAGCTGTGTATGTATTTTAAGTATGGAAATGATGACTCAGCCTCCTGGATCTCTGACATCTAGTGTCTCATAGGAGTCTTGGTGGGAACACAGGTACTCTAACGCATTGTGTTGTGTTGTTGTGTCCTGCATTGCACTGTAAAGATATTTTCTTGTAAGTCTCAAATTTTCTCAATGAATCCTGGTAATTTTTTCTGTTCCTTAATAATTTGTCAATGTATACTGTTGAGATATTTATTTTACAAAATATACAGGTAATAGTTGAGAGAATGGTGAGCATTTGTATAGTATACCGCCACCTTTTGGTTAGATTTTTATTAAGAAAGGCATATTCTTTAAGTGAGCTGCCTGGAAATATGTTTTTACAAAGCTCAGAATGGGCTAGGCAAGAGTTATCTCAAATATATTTACTTTAATGACTCTCTTAGTATTTGGATAGAGTATTATCTGGTTAATCCAAAAGGATTTTTCTCTCTTATTTTTTACTTAATTTCTGGAAAGTGCTCTGAGAATGCCACTATTTTGACACAACTAGATAAGTTTAAATTTTTAGTCTTTGTCCTGTGATACGAAAAGACATGGCCACTGAAGATGGCCACTCCTACTTAACAGATCTTGTTTTGGGAAAACAAAAATATCTTAATCAGCAAACTGAATGAACCTCACCATACTTACTGCATGTTGTCACTCGTATATTCCCATATAAGGTTTGTATTTTAATTTTATTTCTGAATCCATCTGTAAGAGCTTGGCTTTACATTTATTATTAACTTTTTACATATGAGGAAATTTCAACTTAGAGATGTTAAGTACATGGAAAGTAGGATTGGTCAATTAGCTCAGTTGGTTAGAGCACAGCCTTGTAACACCAAGGCCACGGGTTCAGATCCCTATATAGGGATGGCCGGTTGGCTCACTTGGGAGAGCATGATGCTGACAACACCAAGTCAAGGGTTAAGATCTCCTTACCAGTCATCTTTATAAAATAAATAAATGAATAAATAAATATATGAAAAGTCATAGCTTGAGTGGGACAGAGATGTACTGGAAACTCTGTCTGATGACTCCAGAAACCATGTTCATAAGACCTACACTGCATTCCTGAAATAGACAAATATTTTTTTCCCTAATGCCAACTTATCTTCTAGGATAGAAAACAAGAATTCCCATGGCAAATCCCTGAGTGGCTGACTCTGTCTTCCATTCTTTTTTGATCTTACTCACCTTTGGAAATTTTATGTACTCCAATAACTTCAATCCTCTCGCTTATTTATCCTGCAACCACTACCTTAACCTCTCTCTCGACTTTGGATTCCAAACCCACATTGCTAACTTCTGGCCAGATGTCCCCTCTTGTATGTTCCACCACCACAGAGATTAAACATGACTAAACTGGGATGTCTCCTTTTCTGAAAAATTTTCCCTTCCAAACTGTCCCTAAAACACTCTTGACTTTTCCTTCTTCCTTTTTCCCCACATCCTGTCAGTTGCATAATCCTATTAGTTGGTTAATTGATTCAGTCCTTAAATATTTACTGGGTGTTCACTGTGACCCAAAGCACAGGGCTGGAAGCTAAGAATATTAAGATAAGACCCTGCCCCTTAGTCTCACTGTGAATGGATTTCAAATTCTTATTTAATGTCTTTTACATCCAATACTTTCTTTCTATTCCCACTGCCAATATTTTAATCCAATTTATAGTCTTGTGAGGTCTGGACTCTTGCACTAGTTTCCTAGCTTGTGGTCAACCTGCATCTATTCTCCCTGCTCATTAGCAGGCCCACTCCTACTTCCTATCCTCTATCTAACCTTTCTATGCACTACCAACAGAAACTTGCTTTGTGATGTTATTCTTTGCTCATATGCCTTTAATGGTTGTTATTGATGGCAGAATTATGTTCAAACCTATTAACCTGTTGTTCAAGGATCTCTACTATCTGCTCCTCATTTTCCAGTCTTATTTCCTACTATAGGAATATTTTTCAAAACATGGTCTTCAGATTCCCTCAGAAGTACATGGGTATCTCGTTAGAGATAACAGATTTCTTGTCTGCCAGCGAATGTGTGTCTTGTGCTGCAGCTGAGAAACTGGAAAGCAGTACCTGACATCCAAGAGCTTGCCTGGCACTTGCAGCTAGGCCCTGGTGTTTTCCAGCTGAACATAAGCAATTGTATGGAATTCCAACATCAAACACAGCCACTCAGTGATCATGATGACCAATCTAAGTATGAGCACAGACAAAAACAAGAACATTGTCCGTACCATAAGAATACCCAAATTTCCCCCTTCCTGGATAGTATGATTAATTGCTGCTTCTTTACCAATTACAGTTTTAGCATCATTTGGTTCTTCTCACCTTCTAGGTAAAAAATATTAAGGTACCTAATTATAGAATTACCTCTGTTTCCTTACAGCATTTAATCCAGATCAAAGCCCAGTGAGTGGTTTCCTTCTTCACAATGAGTCAAGAAACACAACCATCAATTGCAGGTGTGTTCCTGCTGGTCTTTGGCTAGAGGGCATTAGACAGATCACATGAACCCCCATTTTGCTGAGCTCCTCTAGTAAATCTAAAGTTGAGGTTGAAAATCACTGTTTCAACCAAGCTGTTCTCTATGTTTTCCTGTAAACATGTCACATGCATAACTATTTATCTAAATTCTTTCTACCCTTCAGAGATAACTTGTGTCTCTCTTCATCACTGAGGTCCCGTAACTTGCCATCCCACATCATCTCCCCTCCACTGAACTCATACCAGTGACACTCACTGGGAACCAAGTACAAGACATTGGGTTGCTCCTCATCCTTTAACATTCATTGCATAGCCTTCCTTTCAAAAGCTGTGCCTGTCAAATCAGAGAAAAAACACTTCTAATCTCTACCAACACAAGAATCTTCCTGAATCCTGCTTTGCAAAGTTGGTTTGTTGCTCATATACCTTTTGTGACTGCTGTCGCTGGCAGAGTAAAGTTCAAACAGTTCAACCTGTTATCAATGAGCAAGCCAGGCTGTTTAATACCAGGCACTTAGGAGCAAAAGATAAGAGAGTAAGTTCTGGGGATAAGAGGTCTCTCTGCCAGGGCCAAACCTAGGAAGAGTCCCCCAAGAAGATTCCAGAGGCCAAACAATAGAGGGAAAAATCTGTCTTTGATGGGTATGAAGGAAGAAGGTAATAAATAAAGAAATAAATAAAAAATAATTAATGAATGCTTTTGCTCCTTGTAGAATTATTTATCATCAGACATATTTGAACAGCCCTACATGTTGATTTCATTTCTTTCAGGTGTTTTCTTTATTTTAAAGAAAGCATGTATATAATAACTGTTTTTTTAAAAAATAAATATACAATCTTTTTATTCCTTTATTCATTCCACAAATATTTGTGGATCACTTTTCATGTGAGAGGCACTGTGCTAGGGACTGGCAGTACAAAATTAATCAAGAAATGCCACTGATCTCATTAAAATCCAGAATTTATTGGTGAACATAGACAATTAGTTTAAATTGTGTTAAGTATAGAACAAGGGACTGTTGAACTATATGGGAGGGACTCCTGGAAGAAACAACTTTAAATGGACTCCTAATGGATTAGAAAGAGTTAGTCATTTTATAGAACTGTAATGAATGATTTAAGACATGTGTTAAGATCTTCTTAAAATACGTTTTTTACATCCATTTGTTCAAATGATAATTTTAGAGACCAGAGTTTTAGAAGTTATTTTCTAAGGTCTTACCTCAGTTCAATATACTCTGACAATTGCTGACTGCCTGTTTTTAAGATACTGCATTTTTCTGTCTCTCCAATATTCATGTTCTTTGTATCCCTTTATGTGAGGGCATTTTTCTATCCTGAAAAGCATTCTCTGTAGGAAGGTCTTTTAAAGTCTTCTTTGGTATGTGTAATGATAAAGTTTAAACAAACAAACAAAGAAAACCAAAAAAATAAAGGCTTCTTTGGTAAGAAATATTACTGCAGAGTGTCAAATCAAAACTGGATCCTCCCTTGGGCAATTTTATTGACACATTGCAGGTATTGCCTTCAGACAATCCCAGGAGATGCCACAGCTTAAGTGTATTATTGTTTAATTACTTTTTTCCTAATGTGATATAGACTGCATGGGTAGCAAATCACAGGAAAGCAGGGTCCAAGTCCAGCTTATCCATGGCAGTATGTCCTTCCAGTACCTAACAGCATTCCTTGTACTTCATGATAATGCCCACAATATTAAATAAAATAAAATAAAATAAAATAAAAAATAATGCATCCTTGTAGGAATTTGAGTGAACATAACCAATGGCATAGAGAGGCAGAAGAGGGTAGAAGCAAGTAACTCAGAGGAGCCCGAATCTTACTAGAGATAAGATGGTGGCAACTTGAAATGATTCATGTATAGGAATCCAAAATTTTTGTGGTTTCAGAGAAGGTATACAGAAATAAGTCCACATAGACTAACATTTCAAATAAGAAGAACTTGCGGTTGGAGGGGGATTATCGAAGGAGACATGATCCTTTCCTTAAGCAGCCTACAGTCTAGCTGAGGAGACAAGGCTAAAGAATGAGAAACAACCTGGTAGCAATTAAGTGCTAGGCGTGCGGTGTCAGGAGCCCAAGCTATAATGGTGGCAAAGAGAATGAGGAGGAGGAAGAGGATTGTGCATTTAGAATCTGGAGTTACATCCTTTTATATGCTTGCCCATATTGATTTATCCATTTAAGAATATATGTTCCGGACCAGCCCGGTGGCGCACTGCTACAGTGCGCCGCTTGGGAAGCGTGGCAGCGCTCCTGCCGAGGGTTCGGATCCCACATACAGACCGGCCGCTCACTGGCTGAGCAAGGTGCGGGAGCAACACCGAGGGTTGCGATCCCGTTGCTGGTCCCGGTCTGGTACGGGCGCGACACTGAGGGTTGCGATCCGTTGCCGGTCACAAAAAAAGACAAAAAGGAAAAAAAAAAAAGAATATATGTTCCTAGAAGGTAGCTGTTTTAATCCATTTTTGTTGTTTGTAACTAAATACATGGAACTGGGTACTCTGTAAGAAAACAAAATGTATTGTTTACAGTTTCAGAGGCTGAGAAGTCCAAAGTCTGGGGAACACATCTGGTGAGGGTCTTCTCTGGTGGTGGCTTTACAGCAATGCAGGGGTTTCACATGGCAGAAAATGGCAGAGCAGAGAGAGAGAGACTCTCACTTGCTTTCCTTTTAAAACCCTCAGAACCATGCCCCTGACCACCAGTTTTAATCCATTCAGTACAGTCTTACCATCTATTCAACTCTTTGAGGCCCCACCTTTCAATTACCGTAATAGGATTTCCCACCCTAAACAGTTACAGAGGGAATTAAGCTTCTAATATATCAAATTCAGTCAATCTATAGCAGTAGCAATGATGCTTATTTAATTGATTAAACTCTGATAACTATGAAACTTCCACATCAAATGTCTTAACAGAGTCTCCAAATCCATGAGGCAATTCTAGTTTT
Source organism: Galeopterus variegatus (assembly GCF_000696425.1). Taxonomy (NCBI): domain Eukaryota; kingdom Metazoa; phylum Chordata; class Mammalia; order Dermoptera; family Cynocephalidae; genus Galeopterus; species Galeopterus variegatus. The sequence goes on along the minus strand of NW_007726139.1, from coordinate 892,843 downwards.
TCTCTAGTTGTGCTCTTCAAGGTCAAATTCACCTGCATCCCCCACTAGGCTTCGGATTAAACAGTTAGGTACAACTTTTCTAAAGTGTGCCAGTTTTGCTGGCTCTCTGACCTTCCAGGCTAGACATGTTGACTACTGAGACCTACTTTAACTAACGTACTTCAACATAAAATGTTCCTGTCTAGTATCGTCTTGCTGAAATTAATTCCTGGCTATACTTTCCAGGCTATCCTGCCATGTTGTGACTCCTTCCCCCTTGTATTTGTTTTCTATAGCTGCTCAACAAATTACCCCCAAATTTAGCGGCTTAATACACAAACATTTATTATCTTACACAGTTTCTCAGGGTCAGAAATCTGGAAGCAGCTTAGACAGGTGGTTCTGGTTGACAGTCTCTCAGTTTCTCACCACATGGGCCTCTCCATAGGTTGCTTGGGACAGAGCAGCTGGCTTCCCCTAGAGTGAATCATCTTAAAGACAGAGAGAGGAAGAGAGAGAGAGTACGTGCATACTGCCTTCTATGACATGCACCATTATTTCCATCTTATTCTGTTCATTAAAAGCGAGAGGGGCCAGCCCAGTGGTGCACTGCTACAGTGCACTGCTTGGGAGCGTGGCGGCGCTCCCGCCGAGGGTTCGGATCCCACACACAGACCGGCCGCTCACTGGCTGAGCGAGGTACAGGGTCAACACCGAGGGTTGCGATTCCGTTGCCGGTCCCAGTCCGGTACGGGTGTGACACTGAGGGTTGCGATCTGTTGCCGGTCACGAAAAAAGACAAAAAGAAAAAAAAAAAAAAAAAGCGAGTCACTAAGTTTAGCCCACACTCAATGGGAGAATACTACAAGTCAGAGGCCATTGGGGGCTGTTTGAGAGGCTGCATACAAAACACTCCCCTTTAAAGACACTTCTAAGTTATTCATTTGGTAATTACCTTCATTTTCATACGTATTTATTAATTCCCTCATGAAATTAGAGCAAATTCTAACTATAGAATTATAGTTAAATAAAGTTAATATTTTATACTTCAGTCTCCAAATAGGAGTTCCCCTCTCTCCTACAGACAGATTTTACCCTTTTGAGAAGGAAGATAAACTTGTATTTTTCCCCTGTTGTTTTCCACTGAAAGCTGTAGGTTCCCATTTCTTCCCTGTAAGGCTGATTTGTAAGGCTGTCAGGATAACAGCACGAAGCATTCCTCAGCCTCACAGTGTCAAAAGAAAATGGAGAATTCTTTCTCCTCTGTACTGCCAACTGAGAATATTCATGTCCAAATTCTTCACCACTTGGTAAACAAGCCAAACCCAATTCACTGTGGATGTGAGAAATTGCCAAACGTTTTCTTGGTTTACATATATCAAATAAATAAAGAACTGTATTAATGTGAGCCTTGGTTTATTTCATAAATAATTGAAATAATTTGGGGCTTGAGTCTTCAGTGTTCAGTGGAAGCAAAAATTCACCAACTAAAACATAACCTACTATTACCATGGCTTGACTCTGGGCAAGATTCTTTTGAGCCAGGTATAAATTGAGTATTGGAAATTAAGGTCATGGCTTCTGCCACTCAGGAGTTTACAGTCTTTGAACATGTTAGCGTTTGGTTCCTGAAACCATAACTACTTTCAATAAGAAAACAAAGACTAGTCTGATGACCCACCTCATGCCTTGAAAGAGGCAATAGAGATTTTGTACTTTCTTAAATGCATGCCTACTTTGACAACACTGAAAGACTTGTCTGATGAAGAAACGATGCTACAATACCCACTATGGGATTCTCAGGCAGACCTCTCCTGCATTTTTTGGTTCGGACATAGATCACTGGTGAGTGCATAACAGATTGAAGACAGGACTGTATCTCATTCTCGGTTTCACCACACCTGTGTTAAGTTTCACTTCTTTGAGCTTAGTTTCCTTAAAAGCGAAGTGAGAATAATGAATACCTACACTTGCACATATGTTTTGATGATTAAAGTGTATTAAAATACTAGTAAAAGGGCTGGCATATAGTAGGCTTTCAAGAAATATTGATTCTTGTTCCTTTTTTATCTTATCAAAATGTGCTGGAAATAATTCTGCCAGGGAGTTTTTTCACATAGCTGTTGCTTCATTTTCTGGCTATGCTGGAAAATCTGAGTGTGGAGAGAAGCTTTTCTACCTGCTGCATACAGGGCACTATATTGTTAACTGTATTCCGGACACTTAAAAGAGAATTGAGCTGAATGCTTAAGTACTCCCCAAAGTAAATGCACAATTTAGGAAATTATGTATATTAGAATGTTATGCTGCAACATGATACATTAAGTCCCTGTGAAGCTTTGGTTCCTAATTCAGACTGTATTAAGTTTCCCTGCTTAAATTTTATTACAGTGTAGATCATCAATATCAAGTGAATCAAGCCAACTATGAAATCATCACTAATAAGGGAAAAACATTTTAATGTATTAAGAAACCAGTCTATGAAATTTTACATGAGACATACCACTTACTTCAGAGATATTTGCTGGAAAGTTGCTCATGATGAGTTTTATATTAATTTATGTTTACCAAATGCTTTACACCTTTATTTCTTACCTCCAAAGACTTTTGACAATGGATCAAACCAAATCACCAACCTGGAGAAGCGAATTTGCTGAAATACAAGGCACCATTACACTGCATAATTGAAAATGTAAGATAATTTGGCCTACAGTCTCTTGTAGAGCACCTTCCACTGTCAAAATATCCAAGCTATAGTCTCGAACCTTTTCCCAAACACTTTCTATCTCCCGTTAATGGAAAACTGTGCTGTCTCCCACACCTCCTTCTCTTCGCCCATGAGCAGGAGGAAGAGTCAGGCACTCTGCACCTCCTGCTCCTTCCAAGCCACTTACTATCTCACCAGAAACTTTCACTCAAATGCTTTTCCTACTAGAACTTAATGTAATCTCCTTTTTGTCACACTGTTTTGGTTTCCTTCTCAAATCCATGCTCAACTTATTTTTACACAATATCCCCAAATGTGCTCGGTCTTCTTCACCTCCCAGTGCTCAAACTCACAAAGGACCAGTGTATAAACCATGATTCAATTTTTAAAATTTACAGTGATCAATTTGACTCAGAAGAAAACACAATTGCTCACTTTGAAAATGACTGTATTTTATCCCTGTACATCCCTGTACACAATTTATGAGGAAGCCTCGCTACCGAGGCTTAATCAGAAGGCTGTTTGGTGAACATGGAGGCATAATAGGTAAGGTGAATTAGATAATACTCCTAGTTAATGTCTTTGGGCTATGATTTCCTGACATCCTCCTTCACTAAAGACCGTGCTGCTAAAGAGACTAGATATTTGACAGTTCATCAGGAGACAATGCTTTGTAACTATACCAAAAGTGTACAAAGCTTCCGTAGTACTTTTTGCCTCCCTCTTAATAGACTCCAAGCACACTCGAAAATATGGGCTATATCCTTTAGCTATAGCCTATCTTTTCTTTACTTAATTAGACTTAATTTCTTACTTACAGTCACTTTGATAAATCTTGGATATTCCTGTATCACCTCAATTATTCATTTGCAGGTAACCATATCTATTGATGGTTATGCCATCTTAATTTTTGAAAATTCATTATGAAAGTGTGTTTATTTTTTCTTTTTTTTTGGCATTTTCATTTATTTATTTATTTACTTATTGAAACATAATTGATTGTACATATCTGTGGGGTACTGCGTTAAATATCAGTACCTGTGTGCAATACATGATGCTCAAATCAGGATAATTAGTATATTCAGCATTACACAATGTAGTTATTTTTTGTGGCCCTTTCCAATTTCTCACTAACCTCCGCTCCTCCTCCCCCTTTAGCACCTCTGGTACCTCTTCTGTTCTGAGAGCGTGTTTAGACACCTCTTGTGCCCTACCTCATGTCCTCTACTATACTTCTAGCCCAGTTGTTGCTACGACAACCAGATGTGCAAAAGTGTAACGTGACAGCAATTTTTCTCCACTGCAGTGAACATTTCTTACTTTCTACATCAGGGAATTTTGCTGTGGTGCCATGTGGAAACTGATTTGCTATTTTGACTCGCACACAAGCCTGGAAGTGTGAGGAAATTAACACAATGGGGAACAAGAGTCCCCTCTCATCCACCCTTTCAGTGGACAATTCTGAGGTGCGTCCCACATAGCTCCTCAAACTGCCCCTATGTGATACAATCATACTGGTTGATATACCATATTAAGATAAATGTATTTTTTTTCCTCATTTGAAAAATGTAGGATTTAGGGAAATTTTTACGTCTGTTTTCACACTGGCAAGTAGATACACCAGCGTGACTTCTGGAAGTATTTTATCAGCTCCAAAATCGATATGAACATTTTCCAGAATAAGTAAGCCAATCTAAAATATCTGGGCAATTAAAAAAAAATACACAGCATTGGAAAAATTTTACTGAGAAAAATAAGTAATCAAATCTTTAAGACAATTTTAATTGTCTGCATGATTCTCTTCTGCTCAATGTTTAAGCATAATAAAGTGAAAAACTGGGAGATTTGCCCATAGAAATTAAATTATTTTTCTCCTCTTAATTTATAGAAACGTTATGGAAACCAGTCACAAAATAAAATTACTGCATTTAAATATAATACATATAAAATCCCTAGTACATAACATAGTCTTTGAATTTGCCTCAAGATGATTTCCCATTTAATACCTTCCCTTAAATATTGAAAGAAAGTCAGAGGTCAGCCAAACATCTTGGCAATGCTACAGAATTATATTTTAAATGAAGTACGCAAACTCTCATTTTCATTTTCTAATCTTAATTCAGTGAAGATGGAAAATACAAGTATTCAGTCCCCCCAAAAATATTAACTCCTCACACTGGGCTGCTTTGGAATAAAAAGTCCTGTATGTGCACCTCGTGAACTTAGTTAATATCACTATGAGTACTGTAATTTCTGCATTTCCTGATTTGTACTAAAACTGCAAGTATATTAGTTTAATATTTTATAGGGGTTTTGGAAGACTGCTCTTGAAATTTTCAAGGTATAGGGTTGTCATTTATCTGGAAGGAAAAAATCTAGCATCTGACAATAATTCTCTGTAATCTTTTACTTGGATGAGTTACTTGATTGGTTATAGCCATGGCTTTTCCTCACATAAAAATTGAACAATTTCTTTTCTTTTCTTTTTTTGACAGCTGGTCGGTATGGGGACAAATTGAAGATTTTGTAAGAGCTTGACTTTGTTCTCTTTTGCTCAAAATAACAAAAACTATATACACCATACCCTCCTTTTGTCTATTTCCCAGATTCTCTAAAGTAATAAGTCTAATCCCAGTCACCTTGATTAGTTACCCAATCACCAGAGCTACTTTTAAACAGGAAGAGTTTTTATATGAACACTCAAATTGTGCTCAGTGCTCTGCAGCAGTTCCTTATTGACCTTATTCTTTGCTCTGTGTGTTGTTGTTGTTTGTATTTTTATCTTTGGTTTTGTGGCCCTACATATCCATAGGGCCTTCTGGTATTGACTATTGACATGTCTGCTCAAATAATCAACCTTATCATATTTCTAAATTATTTGAGGGGGAATAAAAGTTCTACATTCATATTCATGAACTGGCCTACATAACCCCTTTCTTTCAAAACAATGTCTGTAATTCTATTCTCACATGGTCATAAGAAATAGTAAACTTTCTTGTTTCTTACTTTTCATAGCAACATTCATGGTTATCTAATATTTTGGGTATATTAATGACATTATTTGGAAACTTGATGAAATCAAAAATTCAATAAAGTAGGCAAGTGATTTCATAATTTTCAAGGTCCGATTTAAAAGTAGAATAAATTAAGCAGAGTACCTAGCATTTACTGACAAATTCTGGTTAGGCATCTACGACAAAAAAATAACTAGACTTCCCAAGTCATTTCCTCTGTACTGGATCATGTCCATCACATGCTACAATATCTCCCACATTAAACAAATTTTTTGTACCTTTTCCCTCAAGCTACCTTCTTTTCCTCTTCATCCCATTTATAGAAAAACATCTTAAAGTAATTCAGATTCACTGATACAGTTTAGATATGTTGTCCCCCCCAAAGCTCATGCCGAAATCTGATCTCCAATGTGGCCCCGTTGGGAGCTGTTTAGGTCATGGGGGTGGATCCCTCATGGACAGATTAACACCCTCTGTGGGGGTGGTCTGTAGTGAGTGAGTTCTCAGTCTATTAGTTCCCATGACAGCTGGTTGTTTAAAGGACCCTGGCACCTCCTGTCTTCCTTTCTGGCTTCCTCCTGCCATGTGGTCTGCTTGCACCTGCTCACTGCCCTGCCATTTTCCACCATGAGCAGAGGTAGCTAGAGGCCCACACCAGATTCAGCTGTCCCAGAATTGTAAGCTAAATAAACCTTTTTTATTTAAAAATTACTTAGTCTCAGGGATTCCGTTATAGTAACACACAAAAAAAGACTAATACACTCACTGTCTTCATTTTCTTTCCATCCTCTAATTAGGCATCTGTCTTCTCCTCTCCACTGAAAATACGTTCTTCAAAGTTACTAATCTTTGCTGAATCCAATGGTCTATCCTCAGTCGTCAACTTACTGTACATTTCCTGGAGCAGCATTTGACAATAACTGATCAAACTCTATTTCGTGGAATACTTTTTTCTTTTGGCTTTAGAGACATCATGCACTTCTGTTTTCTCTCCTTGTAACTGCTTTCTTTTTGGTCTCTTTTTCTAGCTTTCCATATCTTCCTGGCCTCTACATTTTTAAGTGTCCAAAGATTGATCCTTACTGAAATTTAAAGTTCCTTTATTCCTGCAGCATAGAACTCTGGACTCTGTGGGTCTAGAGATCCTGGCTCCCCTACCACGTCCACCAGAGATGCAGGAAGACTCCATCTGCATAATAAACTACGGCTGTTACCTGGACTCCTGTTTTCCAGGGTCCAGTTAGCAGGAGAAGGTCACCATTTTTTCAGAGAAAATTGACCTTGATCATAAAGTGGAGGTAGGGCTGGTTGGAATATGTGTGGAGCCCAGGTGACCCTTGGTGCTTCCTTCCCCAATTCTGATGGTAAATTACAAGTGTAATAACTCTGGCTGGAGAAGGGTATAGCAAGCAGTGACTCAAATACCTCAGAGAGAAGGGTAAGCCCATTGAGCCCAGCACAGATGCTTGTTGAGGTTGACGGGATCTAGAATACATAACAGAGCAGGGAAAGAGCTGGTATGAGTTGTGGTCCTGTGATCAGCAGCAGCACTGGGAAGTCTAGCTTGTCTCATTAACCCTCCTTTTCCAAGTTTCCCTCAGGAAGAGAGGCTCATGGAGAGCTGCTTGCAGAACCAATGCAGAGGTTGAATGGCACAAAGGGTGAATAACAGCAGACACTGACTCATTTCCCCAGCTTCTGGGAACGCTGCTGGAAGATGGCCTTCAGCATCAGCTTTCTACAGGGATTTCCTCAGCTAAGGCAAACCGCCTTGTTGAAGGTCATGCCTCCCTCCCAGGATAGCTGGTATCCAATGATCAGTCAACATGACAGTATAAAGGTCCAATCCCAGTGTCCCAACTCCAGACATCTCTGAAGGGCTGTCCTGGCTGCAGGTTTACCCACGAAGTCAGCTGAGGCTTTGTTGGGACTACATTACAGCTCACTTTCTACCTCTTCCCAATCCTACTTCATTCTTCTCTCTTCCACAAGTGTAGATCCTAAAAACTTCACTCAATAAACTTCCCATATCCTCAAGGTCTGCTTTTGAGAGAACCCAACCAAAGACAGTAGAATATTTTAATACTATCGAGGAATTGACACTCTTGTGCTATTGTTTTCAGATCCATTCTTTATTCTTCCCCTATTCTGTTCTGTGTGGCAGAAAGCTGATTGTTCTGATTATATTTCCTTGGCCCCCTTGCCAATTGGCTTCCAGTTAGGTTTGCCAATGGGAGGCAGTGGTGAGAGATTAGAGAGCAGGAGGAGAAAGTGAGTCAGGGTACTTCTACACCTTTTTCTGCTTTTTGTGGTATTTCAGCATCTCTGGCAGTAGCTACAAGTCCTTTGTCCCTCTGGAAGGGACCTCTTACAGTAGTCACATCCCCACTGGGCAGCCTCTGCTGTGAACTGAATTCACTATGCAATTGTAACTCAGATGTAAAACTAACTACAATTCCTGAACATACCAAATTGGTTTGTGCATGCTTAGTACATGTTCCCTCTGCTTAGAATACCCAGGCTGTTCTTGCAATCTCAGTCAGACTTACTCATTTCCTCTTCCAATACTCAGCTCTGGTTTCATGACCTCCTTGAAACCTCCTCTGACCCCACCTCCATCCCCAACAGGTCCTTCATAATCATGTGTTTCCCTCTAACAGAACTTATTGTACTAATCTGTAATTACATACTTACTTGCCTGAGAGAGACTGAGATTTCCTAAGGGAAAGATTGGTCTGGTTGTTTATCTTTGTATCTCTAATGCTAATATAGGACATCTTAAAGGGTCAGCAATCAATAAACATTTTTAATATGAATGAATGGCACAGGGACTGGCTTATTTGTATGTCACAGGCAAAATGTATGTCACATAAACATAAATCTATGTTTATGTGACATAGATTTGAAAATATAGACTTTGGAGTCAGCCTGTCCTGGAATAGAGACCTACCTCTATACTTAATAAGAGCTTTATGAAATGACCTTGGGCAAATTGCTTAACCACTCCAAGCCTTATTTTCCTTAGTTATAAAATAGAAATGATAAGAACACCAATTTCATAAGGTTGTTATAAAAATTAAAATAATATTTATAATGTACATGCTATCATTAAATATTCTCATTTGTTGTAGCTGGTTGTCATGCAGTGGACAAAATGCTGAAGATTTTCACCTGTAATTCTCATTCAGTCCTCCAAATAAATCTCGTAAATTAATGGCAACTCTATAAAGATTAAACAACAACAACAACACACTTAGACTCACAAAATTTATTTAATTCATCTAATGATACACAGCATGCTAGTCAGGATAGGTTATGCCAAGCTGCTGTAACAAATTACCCCTGAAATTTCATTAGATTAACAAATAAAGGTTTATTTCTGACACACAAAGAGGATGCTGTGGATCCAATGGTTCTTCTGGGTACTTTGATTTCAACTTTTTCTCAGGGATCCAATGCTGTTGTGTCTTGCAGCTAGGCCATCTTGAACACGTGATTCTAGTTGACTACATCAGGGAATGAGTATCTGGGAGGTTATATTTTTAAGTGCATCAATCAACTAATACACAACACTTCTAAAACCATAGTACATTGGCCAGAACTAATCATATAGTTCTGCCTAATTTTAAGGAACCTGCAAAATAAGATTATTTTGTAAATAGTACATATTTTGACCACACTTGGCTGACAGGCTGAATTCAAAATGGTGGTAGGTATGCCTCATATGCTCCAAAGCTAGGTTTGCCAGATAAAATACAGGACACCCAGTTAGATTTGAATTTCAAGTAAATGATGCATATTTATAATATGAGAATATTCCCTGCAATGTTTGAGACATACTTAAGGCAAAGAATTAAGAGTTGGTTATCTTAAATTCGAAATTGTATTTGCTAAATCTGGCAACCTTACCCAATGGCCATATGTTTCACACACGACTGAAACCTGTTGCTAACCTGAAGTGGAGAATGATTGCCCCACCTAAAGATATTTAAAATCATATTTAAAAATTTCCAGCCAAGGCAACCACATCTGCAGGTTGAACTTTGCAAGCCACTTGCCAGATGACAACTTCAGCCACACCATATTAGAGTAAAAAAAAAAGCCCTAAAATTAAATTTAAAAACTTGGCTCTCCCTAAGCTTCGTTACCAGCTAAGGGTTTAGCTAGCCTTGGGCTGGCTGGTTAGCTCAGTTGGTTAGAGCTAGTCTTCTGCAACTGATTTAGGTTGCCTAAACCTCTCCTTTCCTTATTTATAAAACTAGGATGTTTGACTTGAAAAGAAGGGTATCTTCTTCCCCATAAAATCTATTATCCTGTGACTCTAATTGTATTACTTCTGTAATCATCTCTCAGGATATTAATGAAAACATACCACAAATCACACTTCTGAGTATTTCCTCTCTCAAAGTAAGCTCCCCAGGAGGCTATATACTTATTCTGTTGATAATACTGTTACTTAAATCATTTTTGGAAAATATAGCAGCATATTCTTTTGAGTATCCTCCTCTGGTGGCAAATTATTTTCCTATGAAGGTAGATTAATTTTTTGGAAGCAAACAGACATTATTCAGAGCCAAATGCAATGGATGGTCAAACTGAAAAATAGATGGAAATCATGGACTAAAACCAAGGTGGGTTTATTAAATAAATGGGACTGATTTATCTTTGAGAATCTTAACTGACAGTTAAAAGCAGTTAGTTTTAAGAGAGAAGTTCAAAAATCAATTTTGATGTGCATGTGTTGAAACAACAAACTATACCCCAGAAACATGTACAACAACAACAACAAAAAAATTATGATTTAAAAAAAAAATCAACTTTGAGCAAGTCATATCCCTGGAATAAGTGCACTGTCTGGAGGATTCATACTCAACTGGATGTGAGTTCTGAAAGATGGTTACAAAAAGTCACCCTCTATCAAGGAGCTAGTGATTCATTGCTATTCATGATAAAGTACTGAAAATACGATTCCACATGATTTATTACCCAAATGCTCTTGAAAATGACTTTTATTCTGAGACAAAGTTCCTTCCTAGTGAACTTTTCAACTATGTTTAAGAAAAGAAATACCCAATGTTGATGGTTTTCCACCTCCCAATAGAATACATACATATATACATATATAAAGCTTTTCTTATTCATGAAATGATTTAAAAAGTTGAAATATTTATACTCTGCCTTACAAAGATTATGTGACAAATGAAGAGAATAGAAAAAAATGTTTCTTTTTTTATTGAATCATAATTGATTATACATATTTTGGGGATTCAATGTTGATATATGTTGATCAAATCAATAGCATATATATTGTTACAAATTGTACTTATTCTTTATGCCCCTTGTCCAATCTCTTCCTAACCCCTCCCTCTCCCCTCCCACCACTGATAACCCTAGATGTCTTCTCTCCCTCTGAAAGAGTAGTGGTTACTCTGTTGATTTGTTGCCTAGATGATCTGTCCAATAATGAGAGAGGTGTGTTCAGGTCCCCAATCTTATCATAGAGCTGATGCTTCTTCTGTCACTCTGGAATGGGATTTGTGGAGAGAGACATTCCCTTCTTTTCTTTGCTTTCTGCTGGTGACTTTCCTTGTTTCAATGCACTCCAGTGGCTGGTGGACCTTCTGGGTGGTGGTTATGATGTCTAGCCACTTTTGCAGCAACTGTGGTTACTGCGGTGGCTGTGCTGGGCTACCCACATGGAGGTGATGTTTTTGGCACGCTCCTTAGCACTGGCAATGTGCCTGGTTGTGTGGAGGTGTCAGGTCCCCAGTTTTATGCCTCCAGACCCCAGGGAGGCCCCGAGGTGCTGGCAGTGTCCCTGGTTCTGGGTGGGCTTCAGGCCCTTGGGTGGGCCCTGAGGCACTGGCAGTGTGCTGGTTGTTGGGGTGGGGGGAGGTCTGGTTCCCAGCTCCAAGCCTTGGGTCCATGGGTGGGTCCCAAGGCGCTGGTGGTGTGCCTGGTTGAAAATCTTTCTTTTTAATGGACAAGTTAATTAGTCATAATCGAAAATTATTTATTTTACCTTAAAATACAAAGAATTGAAATTCAAAACATATTTCTAGGCAGAAACAAAACAAATAAATAAACAAATTGAAGCCACATAAGTTCACCATATCTCTAGACCTAGACAAATAAGTCATGTTGTTTCGAAATGGCTATCGATAGTATTTAGATTTTCAAGGAAGACAACTCTGAGAGATCCCCACCATTCTTTTTCTCTTTTCTCCACAGCCTCCAATATTCTCTTTTCTCTCCTTTCCTTTTTTATTTTCATGGTGTACACATGTGTTTTTGCATGGTATGTATGTATGCACACACACAGCACACATATGTTTAAGAACAATTAAAACACAATTCAAAGTCATTCTGTAGTACAATTTTGAAATATTTATCTAAAAACACTTAAATTTTATATCCCTGAACTAAAAGACTAGCAGTTCTTTTTTTTGGACTTCAGTATTATTAGCACCATACTCTAAGCAAATGAGCTAACCAGCCATCCCAAACTAACAATTCTAATTTTAGGAATTTATCTTAACAAAACAGTAGTGGACTAAGTTGTGTCCCTCCAAAATATATGTCCATGTCTCAATCCCTGGAACCTGTGAATGTTATTTTACAAGGACCAAGGGTCTTTGAAGATGTAATTAAGTTAAGGATCTTGAGATGATGAAGCCATACTAGATTATCTGGATAGGTCCTAAATCCAATGACTAATGTTCTTATAAGATTGAGGCAGTGAGAGATAACACAGACAGATAAGGAGGCAATATACACAGGGAGGTAGATATAGAGTGATGCAACTACAAGGCAAGGAATGCCAACAGCCACCAGAAGCTTGCAAATGCAAGGAACATTATCTTCCTTTGAGTTCCAGGATCAGTGTGGCCCTCCCAGATTTCAGATTTTTAGTGTCAGAACTATGACAGAATAAATTTCTATTTTTTATATCCATCAAGTTTGTGGTGCTTTGTTACAGCAACTTCAGGAAACTAATATGGAAATTATTATAACATCAGTAAATATGATCAGTATAGTTTTATTTATAATAGCAAAAAATGAAAATAACATAAGATGTCTACAATAGAGGGGTCATTAGAACTTATACTATAATCATATGACAGAATTATATCTTGTAACAAAATAATATTAAACAAAATAATCAAACTACATGAAATGAAAAAGCAGTTTGCAAAACAGCCTGCAAAGTAAAATTCCATGTTTGTTTAAAAAAATTAATTGGGGGGGAGGGTTAATATCCAGGACATATAAAAAACTCCTTCAACTCAACAACAAAATAATCTGATTAAAAAAATGGGCAAAGGACTTGGATAGACATTCTCCAGACAATGTACAAATGGCCAACAAGCATAGGAAAAGATGCTTAACATCACTAATGATTAGAGAAATGCAAATACAAACCATAATAAGATATCACATCACACCCATTTGGATGTCTACTATCAAAAAACAGAAAATAACAAGTGGTGGCAAGGATGTGGATAAATTGGAACCTTTGTGCACTATTGGTGGGAATGTGAAATGGTGCAGCTGCCATGGAAACAGTATGGAAGTTCCTCAAAAAATTAAGAATAGAATTACCATATGGTCCAGCAATCCCACTTCTGGGTATATAACCAAAAGAATTGAAATCTGGATATCAAAAAGATATTTGCACACACATGTTCATTACAGTGTTATTCAAAAGAGCCAAGAAATGGAAGCAATTCATTGTCATTGACAGCTAAATGAATAAACAAAATGTGGTATACACATACAATGGAATAATATTCAGTCTTGAAAAGCAAGGAAATTCTGACACATCCTATGATATGGATATATCTTGAGGACATTATGCTAAGTGGAGTAAGCCAGTCACAAAAAGATAAATACCATATGATTCTACTCATATGAGGTATCTAGAGAAGTCAAATTCACAGAAAGTAGAATGGTGGTTGCCAGAGGCTGAGGGGAGTGAAAAATTAGGTGTCGTTTAAAGGGTACAGAATTTCAGTTTTGTAAGATGAAAAGTTCTGGAGATCTGTTACACAACAATTTGAATACCCTGAGCACTGCTGAACTGTACACTTAAAAACGGGCTAAAAACTTATTAGATTGAATATTTTAACTATGTAGTTTAGTATGTTAATTATATCTCACTAAAGCTCAGCTTTCTCCTCTGTAAAATAGGGCTTATAATAGTTCCACCTAGATGAGCTAACATTCATAAGGCAAGGTCTAGTCATTGTTTTTGCTAAATAAATGCAATGACCTATCAATCTCACTCTTGATGTATCTCTACATATGTACATTAACAGATTATCTGTAAATGGCTGTTCTATCAGAGATTTAATTATTTTCCTCTCAGCTTATCTTTAATTACATACATGTATTTTTTTATAATAAAATCAATAAAAGGTTTTTTTATATATACAAAGTAAGTCAGATGGTTCATTCGGCTTAGAAGTTTGTCTCTTGGTAATGCTAAGGAAATCATTTTTGAGCAAACATGAGGCATTGACTATATTTCAGAAGTCATTTTAATATTGTTAGCATTATTTTTGAAAAAAGAGAAAGATACGATTACATGTGTATGAGAAACAGAGTTTAGGATAACAGCCTGAGACTATTGTTATGAAAATTATGACTTTTAATCCCCTGAATTTTTTACAGTCATATTATTTACTATTAGAATCATTTCCTAACTGTATGTATATAACAGGCTGGTGACAATAATACAAATTAGATGCAAGGCTGCAGAAATATTTTTTATGGATGCCTTATTGACCCGTTGTTTTTGCAACACTGGAAACAGCCACGGTAGGTTTGGTGTCAATCCTGTTTTTCCCCTTAACAGAGTTCCTCGTGGCCTGCTCTATCTCTCATTACTGTGATGACGGCTGTATCTAGATGCTAAATACTCAGGAGACGCTCCAATACAGCGTTAAAAACTCTGAACACTTCATTCCCAAAGAATGCAGCATTCCAAGAGAAAACAGGCCTCCTTTTGACACTATTGAAATAGTGAAGGTGTGTGATAAATCAGGGTTCAAACTGAGAGGCCACAAATTCTTAAAGATGCTCTACCCCTCACTGTGAGTCTGCCCCTGCTCCTCTCCTTCCAATACAGAAACAGTCATACACTTCTAATAATAACAACAGTAATATAATAAAGCTTGTAAAGACACACCGGTAGAAACAATGACATAATATAAAACAGCTATAATGCAGTTAAGAAGTCTGTTCTAAATGGAAATCAAAGAATAGTTAGCCAGAAATGTAACTATGGATCAAAATCAAAACATGTGAAATGTCTTAAGCTATTTGGGGGGATTTACTTCCAGAGGATGGGAAGGAATATTTTGCCCTTAAGGCAATGATTTCTTCCATTTTCTTCTCTTCTTTTCCTTTCTTTCCCACCTCTTTTCCCTTCCTTCTTTCCTTCCTTCCTTCCTCCTTCCCTTTCTCCTTCCCTTATTTCCTTCATCTCTTTCTTTCTACAGAAGTTTTCATTTCTTCATATTCACAAAACAAAGACTACAGGGTGTTAAAAGTACCATTTACTTGAAACATCAACCTTCTAAAGATATACAAAATTTTTAAAATCTAATATAATGAAATATCTATATCAAAGGAGACAAAATGGCAGCCAAACACATTGGGCTATAAACTAGAATTTCTTACTGGACTGCTTGAGATCATGCACATATAGGACGTTGTTTGGAGCCTTAAGAACATTCACAAAAGCACTGAGGCTTGAAATAATGTCCTGCATGTTCATGGTCACAAGCAGTCCAGTACAATTAACGAACACAGTTTGAAGGCTAAGTGACAGACCGTCAGACCGATGAGGGAGAAGGTCCCTGGTCATGGAGGGTCTTGCATGCCCTGCCAAGGCGTTTAGGATTTATTCAGTAGGGATCCAAGTGCTGTGGACATAATTACATATTGGAAAGACTACTTAAACTACAAGTGGAGGGTGAGGGTAAAGCTGAACACAGCAGAACTTGTTAGGAAAGAAAGAAGCAGCTGAATAAGGGGTGGTGATAGGGACATAGGGGACAAAGAAGCCTAGGAGGGGAAAATGCCGCTGGCCAGTAAGAACAGGTGTGAGCAGGTGCGGGCAGGTGCGGGCAGTGCAGCCCAAGTGGGAGGGAGCGGGGCCAGGGCAGCACTCCAGTCGGCAGGACTACAGGGACCAGAGCACATGAGCTCCCCTGTGACTCTGAAACCTGTGACATGCCGCTGCTCGGGTCTGGGACACGGCCCCACACTAAGGAGAAGCTGTTGTCAACAGAAGAAATCTCAGCAGCACCGCGACCATTGGGACAAAAGAAAGAAAAGATCCAGTGGAGAGGAACAGGACCAGAAAGCCAGCTACTGAGGTTTTGACCACTACACAAAAACAACATAAGAGGGAGCTTGTTAAAGTCAGAAAAGATTTCCTTCACTCTGCTTCATTGTAAAAAAAAAAAAAAAAAAAAAAAAAAAATGGCTATCTCTCTATAGAAATCAGCATAGAAGTGAGCACCAGGAGAGTATGGAGGGAAAATGCCACACAAAATTATTATAAGAAAAAAGAATAAGGAGTAAAATGACATCCCTACAGACAAGGAAAGCAGGCCAGAAGATGTGCCCACCACACAGCTCAAAACTGTAAATTTACCATTTTAAAATGAGCCTAAAAACATTAAGAAAATGACTCAAGATGTGAAAGAACATCATAAGTCAGAATTAGAAAAGGTAATAGAACTCAGGAAAGAACTGGAAATAAAAGGGAAAAAAATCATTTCAGAAACAAAGATGAAACCAGAAAGATTATAAGAGCAAATACACCCAACAGATAATGCTTTAAAAGAAATGGAAAGTGAAAAAGAGGAAAGTTTTTAAAAAGTTTTAGAAAAAATTATTTTAAAATCAAAAATAAGATAGAAATAAAGACAGCAAGGTTAGTGCATAAATCCTTTCCAGCAGCTACAGATGGAGAGTTCTGCTTTGTACCTGTTGCTGCTTTACAACCTCCCTCCTGGACATCTCAGTGGCCTCACCTAGTTCTTGTCACATGGTAGGTGCAGAATACTTTTGTTAAATACATGGCCTTTAGCTCCTTATGACAACTCCTTCATCCCCTATCTCCAGCACTTAGAGAGGCCATCAAAGATAAGAACACTACTAACCCAGCTCCCTTCCTCCACTGGTGTGGGGTTAGTTTCCATTGTTACATAGAAGAGTGAAAAGGGGAGAACTTCCCTTCAGAGATCAAACACCAGGATTCAAGGCGTGTTCTTGTTCTTTCCTCTTTGAATAGTTTCACTTCCCCTTTTGACTCGGTATCCTGGCATGTAAGTATACTTTTTCTATCATGCAAGAAAATTTCAGGACACAAACTTATATTCATTTGGTCTAAATGGCACACATTCATTCATTCGAGGTTCATTCAGCAAATACTTATCGAGCAACAAATACTTACTGGACAGTAATGAACAAGACCACAGATTAGGCTCCTGCCTTCAGAAGGATGTAATCCAGTAACCAAACAAACAACGCCATTATAGACTCTGATAAGTACAAGGAAGGAAATAAACATGGTGATGAGAAACTGGGGGAAGCCATTCAAAATAGGAAAGTCAGGCAAGACTTCTCTAATCACATATGTAACCTCACATCATCAGGTTAGTTTGATGTAATATTAAAAATTTGAGCACCTTCCCATGAATCCCAGTTGTCATTTTCCCTTGGAACTACCTACAGTCCTCCTTTCCCTTTTCTTTATTTCCTCCAAAAGGTACATGAGGTATAGATATAAATATACCTCATTCCTGACCTTGTAGAACTCATAGGTTAGTGGAGGGCAGATGTGTTAACAGATAAGTAAATACAACATGGCAAAGGGCATACCACAACCATGAACAGTTTTATTGTTCTTGATAGTTAACTTCTGCCTGGGACCTCTGGAGTACCTAGAAAACCCTGTTTTTCTGTTTGGGTTCTAGGCTGAAAATTCTGCCAGGCTCCTTCCATCATCTCAATATTCATTTTTTATTTTTTGGCCAAATCATAAGTAACTTGATTTGCATGCTATACTAGCTTAATTTCTTCACAGCCAGATGATCCTAGCATTGGCTTCAGATACATAACTTAAAGTAATACGGAAAATTTATTTTAAAGTTACTTTCTTAAAAAGCCTGTATTTTTCACCCAAATTTTTCAAATAAATGCTAAATAAGAATTTTGGACAGATCACTGCAGCTTGTTGTTATCACCCAAGAGAGTGTGTTTACTTAATAATAATTGTCATTATTGGAAACCTATACTGCATTTCAGTATCACTGTATTTCTATCATTAAGTACATTTTCCAGCCACATTGGTCTGCTAATCAGGCATGCAGTGTTTATTTGCACTGCTGGAATTTTTAAAGAGATAACAGAGACACAGAATATTCTGTAAAAGACACACAGAATTAGAAGAATTTAAACAGATACATAGGTATTTTAGTTATGTTCTGAACTGGTTAGTGGTTTATATTATCATGTCAGCTCTTCTAGATTCATCACAATTCTCTCAGATTCCTCTGAGATACTCTCAACTACTGAGAATTGCTACTTTCCCTTAAAGAATGGGGTATCCACATTCCAGGTCCTAATGTTGGGGACAGATGAGAAAGAACAGTGACGATTCTCTTTCCCAATATCTTTCACTTCACATATTAGAAAGCCTCAGAACTAGAGTAGAATTAGCTGTCAATCCTAGCTTTATATGAGGTGGTAAGTGAAGAAAGAAGGGGATTAAAGTCCTCTGAAGGCGCCTTCTCTCTGTGTGACTCTTTAATGAGGATGATGGCAGGAGGAGGCTTCTGGACATTCTCACGCAGGCATGAGGGGTAATCAGTTCACAGGGACTAAGGTCAGGAAAAAGTTGTCTTCTGAAGATACACACTCCAAGAAAAAATAATTATTTTGAAATAACAACAAAAAGCCTTAGAAAACACCTAGATGTAAGATGTGTCTATGCTTTTGATCTAATTAAACCACTCTGTTAATATCTCATGTAATACTATCATCGTACGGATCACACTGCAGTATAATTGTTGATTTATATATCTGTCCCTTCTGTGTAGCTGTGAGTTCCTTTACATAGGAACACTGTTTTACTTATTTATTTTTTTACCCTCAGAATCTAGCACTTTCTGGCACAGAATTGGGGTTAAGAAAAATGTGTGTTGACTAAATGAATTGGAAATATAACTCAAGAGGTCAGGCGTATTAAAATGCAATAGGCATCTGCATGCAGTATATAGAAAGGTAATTGTATTAAAAGTAATGCTAGTGTTATTTAGAAATATCAAAGAGAGACACTGAGTCAGCAGAGATGAGCATTCTGATCACTAAAATTGTGTACCTCATCATAGTGATAGGTTTCACGTAGTTCTGGATGTCCAGGCTCTATCTATGCACATTCGTTCATTTCTAGAGCATTTACTGAGTACTTGTTATGTGCCAGAGACTAAAACAGAAATTGGAACTATAACAACAAATATTCATAGTCCTTATTATCAAGATGTTTATAGTCTAGTACGAGGAAACAAACGTAAAAAGAATTTAAAAATTAGGCTAAAATTTTATAGGCTCTGAAACAGAAGTTTGTTGCCAGTAGAGAAGGGCAGAAGGAGAAAGTGATTACTTCAGATATGTTCTGCTAATGGGAAACACAGAATAGGGAAGATGATACTTCATCTGAATCTTAAAAAATGAAGAAGTGGTCAACAGGGTGAGAGGGGGCAGAAGGACATTTTAGACTGAAGGAGCTTTACTGAAGAAACAATAAACTTGGTGGCTCGTTTCAGCAGAGCTAGTTTAGTAAGGGTATAGGGTTCTGGAGAGATAAGAACTTTATATAATGTGCCAATAAGTTTTGACTTTATTCTACACGAAATAGAAATTTATAGAGTATGTTACTTTTCTAGGGCTGCCATAACAAAGTATCACAGACTGGGTGGCTTAAACAACAGAAATTTATTTTCTCACAATTCTACGGGCTCTAGCCCAAGTGTCGATAGATAGGGTTGTTTTTTCTGATGCCTCTCTCCTTGGCTTATAGATGTCCATCTCCTCCCTCTGTCTTCAAATGGTCTTTCCTCTGTACATATCTGTGTCCTGATCTCTTCTTTTAAAAATTTTATTTATCTTTTTTAATAGTACATTTTTATGGGGTACAGTTTGTTGTTTCAGTACATGCATATATTGTATAATGATCTAATTGGAATAGTTAGCATTATCTATCACCTAAACATTTATCATTTCTTTGTGGTTATAACATTGTTTTTTTGTTTGTTTGCTTTTCATTTGTGCTGGCCAGTACAGGGGAACCAAACCTTGACGCTGGTGTTACACTCTAACCAACTGAGCTAACTGCCCAGCCCCTAATCTCCTCTTCTAATAATGACAGTAGTTACATTGGATTAGGGCCTATCCTAATAACCTCATTTTAACTTAACTGCCTCTTTAAAGACTCTGTCTCCAAATACAGTCACATCCTGAGGTACTGAGTGTTAGGATTTCAACAAATGAACCTAAGGGGAACATAATTCCGTCCCTAACAGGGTTAGATCTGATTTAAATCACCCACACAGCAGGCGGGACAGGTGCAGGATGAAGGACTGGGAGACCCTTTGGAAGACTATCACAGTAACCTGCTTGAGAGAGGATCATAGCTTGAACAGGAGACACAGAGGAGGGTGTGGCAAAGGGAAATGTTGAAAGAGTCAACAGGAAAACAATTTAATAATCACTGGCCTGCAAGACAAAATTCAAACTCCTCAGCATAGTCCACGGGGCTTTTGACAACTCAGTCCTGACCCCTCAACGCAGACTATGTCCTGCCACTTGACATCACTCAACTTCCTCCTATGCACAAAGACCTTTTAAAGTTTCCAATCACATTGTGCTTTTTCTCGAGGCCAAGCCTGTGTGTGTGCTCTCCCCTCTGCCTCAAAGTCTTTCCCATTTCTTTAGCCAGCTGAACCTCTTGTTCAGGTAGAGGTAGTCAAATGATACTTTCCTCAAGAAGCTCTAATCTCCTTGGCAGCCAGTTACTTTCTCTCCTGGACTCCCAGGAGCACTCTGTGCACAAACACTTTCACACAGCGCTGCAATTAGTTTACATTTTACACACTTGCCATCCCGACTAAT
This sequence comes from Galeopterus variegatus, assembly GCF_000696425.1. Lineage (NCBI taxonomy): Eukaryota > Metazoa > Chordata > Mammalia > Dermoptera > Cynocephalidae > Galeopterus > Galeopterus variegatus. The sequence goes on along the minus strand of NW_007726139.1, from coordinate 871,954 downwards.
TCTGACTAAATAGCAAACTCCTTGTGGGCTGGAATTGGTTTCCTTTCTTTGTTTCCCCAGAGCTTGACATAATAATCAGCAAATGTAAAGCACTCAAGAAATACTTGATCAGTGTATGGGAATCAAAGTCTACACCTGATACCGCCAAAACACTAGCAGGTGAGGCCTTGCACGTGCTTCCTCTGCAAAATCTCTTTTTAACTAAAACACTAGGAAGAGACTAAAGCAAGAAAGTCAGATTTTCCATATTCGGGGCTAAATCTCTCTTATAAAAAGAAACAAGATATTTTCACAAACCAGCAAGGAAAATTCCAGGGGAAAAGCCAGACAAATCAGCAGAGTTTCCAATCTGTCACCACTTTAATCCATCTTGTAAATCACTTCCAGTTTAATTTTAAAGGACAAAACACCACTGTCTTTGTGTCTTTTTCTGTTTAAGAACTTAATGAGTGGCTCCCTTTGCCTATCTGATAAAATCCGAGTTTCCCAGTCTGGTTTTGAAGACTTTTCACAGCCTGGGTTCATTTTGCCCTCTAATCCACTGTCCACACAACTGTCAGAATTACCTTCCTGAAACACAGCTAGGATTACAGGAGTTCCCCCTTATCTGGGGTTTTGCTTTCTGCGGTTGCAGTTACTGATGGTCAACCAAGGTCCAAAAATATTAAACGGAAAATTTCAGAAATAACTCATAAGTTTTAAATTGCGTACCATTCTGAGTAGCATGATGAAATCTCGCGCCATCCTGCTCCGTCTCTACCAGGATGTGAACGGATCTGTGCTGTATGTGCTCCCCGCTTGTTAGTCATTTAGTAGCCCTTTCAGTGTTCAGATAGACTGTCACAGTATCACAATATTCTTATTCAAGTAATCCTTATTTTACCTTTTTTATAGTATATTGTTATAATTGTTCTATTTTATTATTAATTATTTTTGTTAATCTTTTACTATGCCTAATTTACAAATTAAACTTTATCATAAGTATGCATGTAAAGAAAAAAAACATAGTATACACAGGGTTTGGTACTATCTGCCATTTCAGGCATCCACTGGAGATCTTGGAACATATTCCCCATGGACAATGGGGACCACTGTGCTCTCAAAAATACTTTAAGGCTCCCCATGACCTAAGATAAATTTTACAATCCTCACATTAGTTTTTCTATTTGGCCCTGGAATTTTTTATCCAGCATATCCACCCCTTTAAGCTCCAATCTTCAGCTAACTTCCCAAGTTGTCCTTCACAAATATTTCTTACATTTTCCTTACATTTCTTACATTTCCTGTTTTTTTTTTTTGTTGTTGTTGTTGTTGTTTCTACAGTGTTCAAGCTGTTACTGAACCACAAGCAATGTTCTCTTCCATATCTGTCATAAAAGTTAGCAGTCTCCATACAAAAGACATCCATTCCATCAAGCTTTCGCCATCTTATCTGTTTCCATTGATAATCAGTCTTTGTTGGGGGCAGCTTGATTGGTACCCCACATCCTTCCCATATTCCATATAGCTTCTCATAATACTCTATTCTTCCATTACAGGTATTTATGTAAGTATTGTATCACATCTGTTAGCATATACACATCTTTTAAAATCAGCTCCTGATATCCCACACCTATCTCTCTTTCTCTGCTTTCCTTTCTAGTAAAATTCCTCAAAGATCTGTTTATATGTGTTGTCTCACTTCCTCTCCTCCCATCTTTTGAGATCACTATAAATAGACTTTTATCCTCCACATACTGAAAGTGCTTTTGCCAATTCATCAATAACCTGCATATTTTTGAAGTGATAGCAAATACTCAGTCATCGTCTTCAACAAATAGCACCATTTGAGACAGTTAATTGCTCCTTGCTGCTTGGACCACTTTCTTTCTTTGGCTCCTAGCAGACCACTTTCTCTTTATCCTCCTCTTTTCTCCTTCACCTTTTGGTCAGGCCTTCTCCAGCTTCTTTAATTGATCTGAATTGTCCCAGCCTCTAGAAGTTGATTTAGCTCTCTTCCACACATACTCATACTGATTTCATCCAGTTCCATGGTTTTCAACTTCATTAATAGGTTAACAAGAACTAAGTTTCTCTCTCCAGCTCTGACCTTTCTTTCCTGATTCCAGATTCATATGTACCACTGCCTAATCAATATCTCCACTTGGATATCAAATGGGCATCTCAAACACAGTATGTCCAAAATTAGGCTCTTGATTTCTCTCCTTCCTAAAACTTGCTTCTATCATACCCTTCCTCATCTTAGTAAATAGCTTCTCTGTTATAACACCAAGGTCAAAAGTTCAGATCCCTATAAAGGCCAGCAGACAAAAATAAACAAACAAATAAATAAATAAAAGTAAATGGCCTCTCAGTCCTTTTAAGACCTTAGAATCATCTTTGACCCCTCTTTTTCTCATCCAATTCACTAGCAAATTTTACTAGCTCTGCATTCAAAATATGTTCAAAATTTCACTACATCCCCATAACTCTTTCACTAATTTCACTCTGGTCTAGGCCCTCATCATCTCTTGCTTGAATTATTTCAACAGTGTCTTAACTGATCTTTGTGTAGATAGTTGCCCCCACTTGTCTAACCCTCAAATGGTCTTTTAATAGCCAAACCCTCCAGTAGCTTCCCACCTCATTCAGCATACAACCAAAGTTCTTATCCTAGCCTACAAATCATGTCGTCATCTGGCCCACCTTTGGCTCTCTGAACTCATCTTCTTCGTCTTTTTTTTTTTTTTTTTTTTTTTTGG